>NW_028281014.1:0-27500 GCF_059751285.1 Brachycentrus maculatus
TCATATATATATATATATTTATATATATATATATATATATATATATATATATATATATATATATATATATATATATATATATATATATATATATAAATATATATATATATATGTATATATATATATATATATATATATATATATATATATATATATATATATATATATATATATATATATATATATACATATATATATATATATATATATATATATATATATATATATATATATATATATATATAATATATATATATATATATATATATATATATATATATATATATATATATGTATATATATGTATATATATATATATTTATATATATATATGTATATATATATATATATATATATATATATATATATATATATATATATATATATATATATTATATATATATATATATATATATATATATATATATATATATATATATATATATATATATATATTTATATATATATATATATATATATATATATATATATATATATATATATATATATATATATATTTATATATATATATATATATATATATATATATATATATATATATATATATATATATATATATATATATATATATATATATATATAAATATATATATACGTTTTTTATACTCAATCTCAAAAAATAATACAGTATTCTTATTAAGTTAAGATTAATGTACTTGGTAAATATGACTTTTTCTTAAATTTTATTGTGACACGTATCTCGATGCATTCCTTATGATATGATGAGGAATATATTAGAATATCTGTCGTATTGGATTTGAAGAAAAAAAAATTTAACCAAGTAAAATTTAGTTATAATTGAATAAATATTTCCACAAAATGACTACCGAATCAATTAATGAAATAAAGTTATATTATTTGATGGATTCTACCTTAATTAATAATGTATTACAATGGGGTTTTATAAAGTGGTTCGCAGACTAGAAGAAGTGATGGTTTTTGTTGTAATCATTGAAATATTATTTTCAGTAAACGTATTTTCATTTCAGCGAGTTTTCATGAGACCATAAACGTGAAATGAATATTTGAATCGTATCTGCGTTAAACTAGTGCTCGTTATAAATTCTTCAACATTTTCCGACGGAGCGTCTAATAATAAAAATAAATAATGTCTCATTAGGATCGACTCAGTTAATCTATTCAAAACTTTCAGCAACTGCCTGTCGACTGATTTATTCGTATATTTAAACAACGTCGGAGGCGGATCTCGACATGCACAGTCAATTATGAAGAATGACACCACTCCCAACAATATAAATTACGACCAACCATGATAAGAAAATTCGTAAAAATATATTTTTTTTTCAAATATTATTTGTTTTAAGCATGTAACAAATAACTGAATTTCAAAACTGGAAAATTAAACAAAATATTTTTTATTTATTTTTTTCTTCTATTTATTACCCTATCAAACTCTTTATACTGGTATATATACCTAAATATTTTTTGCTCGTCAGTTTTACTTTTGACCTGTAGATAAAAACGTCTGTTAGTTTTCGAAACTTGTCGTGGGTAATGAAATAAAACTCATTAAGTGGTATTATACAAGCGTTAATTTTTATTTTAGTTAATGCCGAATCAATAAATAATAAAATATTATATGGCTGAGAAAACTTGAACGTTTTTTTGATAACTTACATACTTAATCATCATTTTTGTCATTTATTTTTTAATTAAATATATTTTTCATTTTTGTTATTTATTTTAATCAAAAACTGCATTTTCAAAGCTAAGGGTGATAGATCTTTATTAAATATATTATTATTAAAGGGGTGCGATAAAAGATCAATCGAATTTTTAAAGAAAAAATATGGAAATCTAAGCATTTCTGGCTTAAATACCTGATATTTGGCTTGCTTAAGCGATCACATTATACAGTTGTTAAATTTGTCATTCTACCCATTTTCAACATCAGTATTTTAGGATTCCCTTTTTACAACCTACTTCACAAATTCTCAACTAATGGCAGTACTTTCTACCTAAATACCAAAACCATAAAAATAACAACACACATACAAAAAGAATCACACAAAAGTACATTTGTACATATATCTTTAAAAAAAATTATGCAATATGGATGTTCGATTATGGGAAAAATAGTGAAAGTTACATAAGTATTTCAAATGATCACTTAAGCTAGGTAAACGTTAGGTCGTTCGTCTTTGAATGCTCAGACTACCATATTCCTTCACAAAAACGATAAATGCTTCATCTTAGTCGAGATACCTTTGAAAAATATACATTTTATTATTTTATGCATTCTTGCCAACGCCAAATAAGTATGAAGAGTAAAACGCCTTCCACCCCGAAAAATGTCAAAACGAATCACACTTTTTTCGGGGAACAAACTCGATAAAAAGTAATGTACACTGAACTGGCTGGAATGTGTGGATGAAGTTTATAGCCGAAGAAGTTGAGAAGAAGATTTACGTCTCTTGTGAGAGGCGTAATCCCCGCCCAGCTATCCTTCTTGAATATCGCCAACTTTTTAAGTATTGAAGTTTTTTTTTGAAATGTTTTGCTTAAGACACTTAGTCACCTGTTTGTACAAAACTTGGGTTTTAAGAGGGAATATATTTTAATCCTTAAGACGTGCGATGACTGTTTTACGCCCGATTAATAAAATACGTTAAAACGTACATATTTGGAAAGTTTTGCGAAAAGGTACCATTGGTTTGTTAGAATTTTACGTTTTTTCTTCAGACTGCTTTTATCATAAAATGTAATAGAAACTCATTAACGTGTAAGTGTTTTTATTTATGTATGAATTCATATATATAAATATGTTAGAATGTATTTGTGCAATGGATTTCTTATTAAACAACGTACAATCATTAAGAAAAAAGGTTTTAAAACTACAATACGTAGACCGATTATGATTGAAAATATATTATTAACGTTTTAACTGGGAAAAAGCATTTATTTTTTTATTAAAATGTACATTACAAATTCTTAACTAATGGCAGGACTGTCAGTCAATATTCTACATCTATCAAAATTTAAACTAACCAACGACGGAAGGAATCTTACAACAGTGCATATATAAATTGATATTTAATGCAATATGGATGGTCTATGATGGATAGAATAGTGAACGTTATGTAAGTTTATAATATGATCACTTTATCCTACCGAATATTGAACAAATTTCTCATATAAATCACAAGTCATTCCACAAAGTTTATGCGAAATTAATAAATAGTATAAATTGAACATATTTTTTTTTCTTGCATTTATGAGGAAAGTAAGATATAACCGTATATTTTAGTACGTATTAATTATACAGTGGTAAAAACCAAGCAATGTTTTTTTTTATAAAGCTTAAATTAAACAATAAATTATAATTATATTGATAGTTTGTACTGACATTAATTTCTTAATAGAGCTGCATTTTATGTGATAAAATAACAACTCCATAGTTTTTTTTCCACATAAATTTAAATTGACCAGTGATCGGGTTTTGTCATTACTGACATCATCAGACCACTATGACGATATCGGTTATCACGTTACCCGGTCACTAGCCAAATAAAATGTATGCGGAAAAAATAATATTGTTGTTATTTTACTATATAATACATTGTGATTTTCATCTCACCAATAGATGTCTCTAGTGATTCAAGAATGATGCTTCAAAATTGGTTCATATATTTAGAACTTCCAAGAATTTGAGTAGAGTGGTTGTAAATAATGGGTAAAATTAGTGAATGTTACACGTGTGTAAAGTGATCACTTATCCAGCTAATGACGGTTGTCAGGTTCGTAAATGCCCAGACTTCCATATTCTTCTTCATCTTTGATGAGATGTCAAAAAATAACATGAAAATAGCTCCTGTAATTGGAGATAATCAAGATTTTGTGAACAAGTATTTAGACACACATGTTTTCAATGTTGTTCAAAAAATGTACGTAAAGGATGAAATATTTTACTATTGCATAGTGTGTTTTTTTAAATTATTTATTTGACTACACTGAACAGTACAACCAATGATATTTACTAATTGCAAGTACTGGGTTTGCGTAGATATATGAGGTACAGGTACGCCACTTGATTTTCACTAATACCGAAATTTGCTTTGGAACAAGTTCCCGTGTAAATAGACTATTTCCCTTTGTCCATTCAGTGAAGATATTCAGGTGCATTTAGTGTACTCGTATATGGTTCCAGGGCGTTCATTTCACTGAACGAAATAGTTGTACAGTTGTGCAGTCCTGCAAATGAAGGGTAAAGAGGCTATGGACGATGGGCGGTCGGATCAAATTAACTTGAACAATTTCACACCAGCGACGGTACTAAGCATTGAAGAATACTTTATTGATTTCCCATAAAAGTTGTGGGATGTCATGTTGATAATTTTAAAAGTTTAACATTTGTATAATACCAAATATTGAGTTTTATTTTATTACACATGACTAGTTTAAAAATCTATAGATGTTTTTTTCAACATGTGATCACGAAAACTAAATGTTTAAAACAACTTTTCAAGTCAGGTGTACATTATTTTGAGCAAATTTACATGAGAAAATAATAAAAGTTATAGTTCTCATATGTTAGATTTTTTAAGGAAAATGGGTCAATTTTATTGAATTTCTTCTAAAAAACGAATTATAAAAAATGTACGTTTATGTTTGAGTTGAGTAAAGTTTTAATTAATTTTAGAACTATACAGTGACTGAGATTCTGTGAAATTCTCAAAAAACGGTGAACAAGTTTAAAAAATGCCTCTTATCTTAAATATTAACATTTTTTAAAAAAATGCGAATAGCTGGTTGTTTATACTCTTATCTTTTCCAGTTTTTATTTTTTCTTCTACTACATGTTTGAAAGATTAAAATGTTTATCAGACCTTACATGTGAAGAGCAAAATTTTTTTATAAAAAAAAATACATAAAAAAATTTACAGGCTTGTCTGCTGATATAAAGCGGATAAAAAAGGCTAGGTTTATATGAAAAATAGATCACAATTACCAAAAAACTTGAAAATAAATATTCAATACATTTTGCGATTGGCGGGAATCGAACCCGTGACGCCAGTTTCACAGTCGAGCATCTATCCATTTACACCATGGAGCCTATCACGGCTGTAATAAGTTATTTTTCTTGAATGTTTTTTTTTCTGATACTTTGTGGCACATTCTAAAATTTTAATAAACTTCCAATTTAGTTTTCACCACTTTATTTTTGTTCTTTTCTCCAATCGGTTTCAACAAACACCTTGTCATCTTCAGGAATGGATATGTATTTTCTATCCTTGTATAAATCAAACACATATCCATCCCTGAAGATAACGTGTTGCTGGTTGAAAAAAAATACTATGATAAAAGTGGTTAAAAGCAAAGTTTTTTATAGTTTTATTTCACAAAAGTTGTATTTTCAGTCACATGAAATTCTCATATATTTAGATATACCCAATATAAATATGTATTATTTTACAT
Organism: Brachycentrus maculatus; assembly: GCF_059751285.1. Classification (NCBI taxonomy): domain Eukaryota; kingdom Metazoa; phylum Arthropoda; class Insecta; order Trichoptera; family Brachycentridae; genus Brachycentrus; species Brachycentrus maculatus. The sequence goes on from NW_028281014.1 coordinate 5,458, forward strand.
GAATAAAAATAAGTAAAGTAAAATGTAAATTATTTTACCAAAGAAATTCATTGACGTCCATAACGTGTATGTAACGTATGTTAAATAATTAAGAAACCAAAAATTTTATTCACTAAACAACTTGGCGTCAAACAGAGAATACAGGATATTTTCCTACCAAAAATATTGTATCCTTTTCTTTAGTCTACATCGCACACCACGTCCTTTGGGAATATGGAGTGAGGAACAGAACCGCGTTAGGATCACAGGCAAATATTTGATAAAATAATAAAAACAATAAATACGTGAAACATTCATTCTTTTTCATACATCTCTTTTATTTTTATTTGATGGTTTTTCACCCATCAAAAATATTCCAGACAACTCAAATATTTTTTTCGAAACACGAGCCACGCTTACAATACAAAGTGGTTGAAATGTTGAACTGGATCAATTACAATAAATTTTCAAATAAAGACTTTGTAAAAGATTTTTGTGTATTTTTAATTCAATATTTTCTTTTGTATTACATTTTATTATTTAGCGTCAGTGTATAACCTGTTTACATTATTTTGAGGATACCCACCATTTCACCTTTTATGGCTTCTCAGTGTTCAGTGCAATAATGTTCTAACAACATAAAACCACTTAAGATTCAAGAATAGTAATATAAGTCAAGAATACAAACCTGAGATAATCATTATCGATAAAATTGAGAAAGGTGCGTGAGATAGTTTGGGAATGTGAATTTAAATAATAAATAAAGGATAGTAAAACGAGGCGCATGTGGTTGGTAATAAAAAGAGAAGAAGAGTGAAATAAACTTGGCAAGGTCAAGTATTCCAAAAATTTTAAAGTGGTCAGGTCAGGAGTCGAAATAATCTAATCTAATCTAAATATGTATGAAGAGATGCGTGAATATGGATGAAGCGAAGATTAAAAAAAAAGAGTGGTATGGCGTTCTAATTTCTCTGCATGGAAGCTGTGTGATGGTTATCAGTAGTAGTAATAATATAACAATACTCTAGAATTATACCAGAACGTAAGGCTAATTACCTTTCCTTCATATATAATAATCAAGATAACATTTCTCTCATTAATACAGTGCCCCACACACCATTATGTGTGGATAAAGGTTAGAAAAAATAACAAAATATTCTATACCCAAAAGATTTTAAAATCAAAAAATTATTCAACATAGATGAAAAACCCTATTTCGTATATATAATGTATGTTTTTAAAACATTTTAGAAATTTACTAATGAAAATATTACGTCATAATATTTTTAATACTAAATCACTCGGTTTTTTTGTTTCTGAAAGTCATAATAGGTATAAGTTAATAAATTCATTTTTTATCGATACTAAAATTAGCAGAGAAAAATTGTCTTACAATTTTTTTTATTTATAATACAATATCACCCTGAGTTACGTAATCAATAGGTTTTGTAGACCTAAAATTTCGGTACCGGTGAAGCATAACACATTCATTTATTATTCTCTGTATCAAACTTGTTTCATGTATAATATTGCCTGTAAAATTGAACGTATCTTAGTATCGGTTATTTTCTAGTTTTTGAAATTTCCTGGAGAGTTAACGTATCTCTGGTGTGAATGTAAGCCTTTCAAAATGTTTGAGAAACACAACATTATGTGCTATTAAATAAAACGATAAACTTTCATAATTTTATTGTTTGAAATCGCAAATCAATTTGATCACGGCAACACATTTTTCGTAATGGCTGTTTATATATATATATATATATATATATATATATATATATATATATATATATATATATATATATATATATATATATATATATATACATATATATATATATATATATATATATATATATATATATATATATATATAAATATATATATATTTTTATATATATATATATATATATATATATATATATATATATATATATATATATATATATATATATATATATATATATATATATATATATATATATATAAATATATATATATATATATATATATATATAAATATATGTTTATATATATATATATATAGGGTCCGCCAAATAACATTTTTTTTTTTGAAAATGGGGCGCAAAACATCGAGTGTAGCTTCGGCTGTGTGGCACGTAGCGCCGTCCTGTTGAAACCAAATGTTGCCAATATCCTCCTCTTCAATTTTTGTGAACAAAAATCCGTTCAACATGGCCCAATTACGATCGCCATTGACTAACGGCCACTCCTTGCTCATTTTCAAAGAAAAATGGCCCAATTATGCCTCTGGACCAAAATCCGCACCAAACAGTGACTCGTTTTGGGTGTACCGGCTTTTCAATGTATGCGTGCGGGTTTTTTGTGCCCCAAATACGACAATTTTGCTTGTTTACATACCCGCCAAGATCAAAATGAGCTTCATCCGAAAAGATGATTTTTTTGGCAAAATCGGCATCTTCTGTAAGTCGAATGTCGCAATATTTTCCAGCGTTGTTCAAGCGTATACACAACCATATTCGCTCAGCGGAAGGATAAAACTAATTATCTGTCAAATCAGACATGAGCTAAGTGTTACCATTCACGAAATAAGCACTAGTTGAAAAAAAAAACTTTAGATGGCGGACCCTATATATATATATATATATATATATATATATATATATATATATATATATATATATATATATATATATATATATATATATATATATATATATATATATATATATATATATATATATATATATATATATATATATATATATATATATATATATATATATATATATATATATATATATATATATATATATATATATCATGTTTAGTCATCTATAATATTCTTAAATCATCCATTGGGTGAATAATCGAGTGTAATTAATATGACTATTGAAATAAAAACGATGGTTTCATCTTGACTTGAGATACCTATAATATTTTCCATAAAACAATTTTCGTAGAGTAAATGATCCATTGTCTGAATAAAAAAAAATTTAAAATGTTGACCAGATAAATTATCGGGTCAAATTATAAGCTTAAATGATAAAAAAAAATATATATTTTCTGGCGTTTCTCATGTGTGTGATTATAATCCAGGATTCAGACCTCACATACTTTTAAAAGAGTTTCTGCTCAATAAAAAGCTTCTTTTCATCTCACCAATAGATGTCTCTTGTCAAGTTCTAGTGATTCAAGAGCAATTTTCATATATATATAGGAAAATTGCAAAATTGAAAATTGCAAAATTGGTTCATATACTCGTATATAGAACTTCCAAGAAGTTGAAAAGTGTGGTTGTCAATAATGGGTAGAATTGGTGAATGTTACACGTGTGTAAAGTGATCACTTAAACCAGCCTATGACGGTCGTCAGCCTTGTAAATACCCAGACTTCCATATTCTTCTTCATTTTTGATGAGATGTCAAAAAATAATACAAGGTAATAAGATTCATTCCGAATTAGTTGATATATATTTTAGGATGCTCGGACTTTCATCTTCTTTTAAATACTAAAAAAATTCAAGTTTAGACACCTTTAATATTCTTATATCATCCATCGTATGTATAATTGAGTGTCTGATATAACAATTGAAATAAAAACGATGGACATTTCATCTTTAATTGAGATATGTACCTATAATATTAAGACATTTTCCGTAGAGTAAATGATCCAGTGTTTGATAGAATTCATTCAAACCCTTATCCGCACCCTATGGTGCATAGGGTACTGCATCATGTAAAAACAGTGTTATCTTGATCATCATTGTTCGCCTCCGTAGTGTAATGGTCATCACGCTCGGCTACCATTCTGGAGGACCCGGGTTCGATTCCCAGGGGGGGTAAAAAGAAATATTAGTGATTTTTTCACTGTAATATTTATTCAATATTACCCTGGACTGGTACCTGAAGCGGAGGGCTGATCACCTTTCCTTCATGTGTAAACGATCAAGATAACACTGCGTTTATATGACGCAGTGCCCTATGCACCATTGGAAAGGTGATCAGCTCTCCGCTTCAGGTACCAGTCCAGGATTATATTGAATAAATATTACAGTGAAAAAATCACTAATATTTATTTGACCCCCCCCCTGGGAATCGAACCCAGGACCTCCAGTATGGTAGCCGAGCGTGCTGACCATTACATTACGGAGGCGGATAGAATAAAATATAAAATAAAAATGTTGATTTAACCCTTTTGTAGAGAATGACTAGTTTAACCGCTTATAGTACGTACGAAGTTTTAGTATTTTACGATTGTTTTATTTAATTCTACAATATTCCGATTTTATCACATCGGTTTATTGTAGGTTCCAGGTGTTTCTACCTTGCAATTTCTAAATGCATTATGGAGGTAAATTATTTATCACGGGTTCTAGTAAAGTGTAATATTATAATAAATTGATGGGTCGGTAGTCGCGGTTGGTCCTGCAGCGCCTCGCGCGGCCATATTTCTCCTTATGCTAATTTATGTAGAAATCCGAAATGCAGCCGGCGCGGAGCAAAGGAAATATGTGGAAAGTGGCGATGCAGATGTGAAGCAGTCGACTGAGAGCAAACTTAAGGCATTCGAATAGCATGAACATCTTTTTATTTTTCTTAAGTGTTGCCATTTGAATCCCATGAATATGGAAAAGCCCTTTATTATGAATAATGACAGCCGTGAAACGAATTATTATTATTTCGCTATTATCACTCGTATTCTCGATCTGAATATTATATATTATTCAAAAGTTCGGCGTTTACTTTGTAGAATTCTATTTTAATTTATATATTAAACATTAAAATCAGACACTGATATTTAGATTGTACTTATTTGAATTGTATTATTAAAAACACATAAAAATAAAAATTGTGACAATTGTTTCGCCTTCTCTATGGCATTTTCCAAACTACTGTCAACTGAAAATTTTTAAAACAAGGCGAAACAGCTATCGCATTTTAAAGTGTTTTTAATAATAAAATACAATTTAGTAGATTCTAAAAATCAGTGTTTGATTTAATATTTAAAATATTAAATATTAATTATATCGGACACTGGGTTTTCTGCCTCCGTGGCATAATGGTTAGCGTGTTTAGCTACCGTACTGGAGGTCTCAGATTCGATTCCCAGGGGGGGGTGAAAATAAATATTAGTGATTTTAATATTACTCTGGACTGGTTCCTGAAGCGCAGGAGTGATCACCTTGCCTTCGTGTAAGTAACGATCGAGATAGCGCTGCGTCAATCCGATGCAGTGCCCTATGCACCATTGAGTGCGGATAAGGGTTAGAAGAAGAAGAATGGTTATCCACCCTACGGATAAGATCTCAATTTAAAAAGTGTCTCAATGTGATATGAAACATGCATCGTTCTTTATTTTTTTACAGAAAGAAGATGGAAGTCTGAGCATCCCAGGGCTTATGACTTGGTATTTGGACAAGGAAAGCTTAATTTAAGCAAAAGAATATGCTTAGTAAATACTTCATAAATCTCTCAACTAATGGCACAACCATCATTCATATTTCACCAATGTATCGATAACCTTATCAGTATGGGGAAGGATCTAAGACCATTGAATAAATTTCTCTTTCAAGAATTAATACAATATGTTCAATGATGAGCAGAATTGTGAAAGTTACACAAGTTTATAAAATGATCGCTCACGACAGCTTAATGCCAGGTCATAACCACCAGCCCTGGGGTTGCTTAGACTTCCATCTTTTTTCTTTTAAAAAAAATAAACGGAAGAACGATACATGTTTCATATCAAGTTATGATACCTTTAAAACTCGTATGTTCATTGTGTTGTATAACTCCTGTAAATTGCAATTAAAAATAATAATAAGTATCAATGTCGTAGGATTATTTCATTAATTTAATACCTGTCTACCTACGCTAACGATTCTTAGACATCTATTTTAACGTCTCTCCATTATTTAATATGGTAATGGATATAAGTTGAAAATATTACGTCTTATCTCAGCTTTGCATTCTCGGTGAAATTACTAAATGTGTGTTAATATGGGGAAATAACAGTGGAAAAAAATCATCAGGCAAATGTAGATGGAAATAGGAGCAGAAAAAGACTAAAGAAAACTTGGTATAGTCAAGTTTTTCAAATCCTTGAATGTCGAATAATCGGCAAGTATGTATGAATGTGAAGGGATTGTTTGCAATGACAGAGTGAATATAACCCCCATAGGTTATATTCACTCTGCCTACCCCTGCGTTACTTAGTCAGTTAGTATAACATATTAATTGCAAATGTTAATTTTTACTTTCAACAAATATGATTTGTATTAAACAATGTTTAGATAGGAGAAAATCTCGAGGTTCTGTAAACAATTTTATGTCGCAATGTAAAAATTTATTATTTTTTTAATATATTCAAAATGCTAAAATAAAGTATCGATGAAACAAAAAATATATATGTAATAAAATATAAAATAACGTGATTTAATTGTTTCATATAAAAATAATTATAACTGGTATTTACAAATTATTGCTTATTTAAGAGAGTAGCGTGTACACAAATTTTAATTAGGGTAGGCAGTATAGAGGGCGGTAAGATCTGGTAACTTAGAAGATCCGGATCAATAGATCTAGTTCACGGTTCAATCAAATAATAGATCTATCTATGTCATTAAAATTCTCGGTGATGCTGTATAATAAAATCTGTTACAAAGCTGTTGAAAATTATTGAAGCGAACAGTCGCTTATCGTATCCAAACCGTATCTAAATATAAATCGGTGTAAAATCAACTCACAGTGCAATTTTATGACAAAGCGCACGGTATTGTACAGGGGATGGCAGGAACATGGTTCTGATATTAATAATAGTATAAACCTGTCGCACGACTATGTACGTGAACAGTGTGACCTTTGACGATTCGTGTTTCTATTCGCTAGCGGATTTATATCACATATACTATTCAAGTCGACGTTGCTTCAATTCGTTTTATGTTATTATAATTGGATGTATCGGATATATGTTTGTTCACTTCCATACGAGTACGGGAATTAAAGCATCTATTACGTATGACTTTACCAATCAAATTTCTCTTGGCTATGCTTAGCTTCCTTGCTTGTTTTTAATTTTTGATAAATGTGTGATTATTAATTATGAAATTTTGAGAGGAACTTATTTTTCTCTTCCTAATAATTGAGTACGATAGTGGAAATATACATCATTTTACGTTCGAATATACAGGATCAACCATTTTTCATGTTTATGCTTCTTGATCAAACTACAAAATATTTTGATGTATTAATTCGGCTTTGCAAGATTGTCACTTTGTGATATTATATCTATCCATTTTGAAATAAAGTTTTATTTAGAAATTAACAAAACAAAAAAATGTTTTATAACGCGTGTTTCGATGCATTCCGCATCATTTTCAAGCACCATATGTGAAGCTAAATTATGAAATAAAATGAAGTCTAAATTTTTCTGTTTATTATTTTTATTTATTGAAAAGTTTTTATCAGTGTGAATATATGACAATAGAGGGAAGCTTTAATCATTGTCATATTGTTAATTAAAGGTTTATTATTAAATACATTTTTATGAATTTCTACTTTATTGTTTTTATATCAATGATCATAACATTTAATGGCAAACTATGAAAAATTATTATTTCTTAAACAAAACAGGATTAAAGAAATGCTGGTATTTACCAATTATAATATTTAATACATTTTTATGAATTTCTATTGTTATAAAATGTTACAGTTTATGACTTCTTGTTTAAATAATTTTCAATATTTCTACTTTATTGTTTTTATATCAAGGATCATTATCGTTTTTATGGAAAACTATGAAAAATTATTATTTCTAAATCAAAACAGGATTTAAGAATTACTGGTATTTACCAATTAAAACTTCACTTGGCACCAATATAGTTAATTGCTTTGATATATTTTGAATAAAAATAGCGCATTTCAAAATTAACGTGAATGTTTCTAAAAGAAAATTGGTACATAAGTATTTGTAAACACCTCGTTTTGCGAGATAGATTTAGTGCAAGAGTCCAACGCGTCGGTCGAATGAATCCCTGTGTAAAGATCCTCGTGTTAAGTTCAGTCCAGCTTCTATTTGCCTCGAGGGACATCATGTGCTCTCCTTTGCTTTCATATTTTTTCCATTCAATTTGAATGTGACGTCCCTTCCAAACGACGCGACGGGCGAAGCGGAGTCCATGAATAAAGTATCGGTCCGTAAAGGGTTAAGTGTGACTGGAATCGTAATACTGTACGACTAGCGTTCTATCCTGGGCGGAAACGCCAATTGACATATTGAGAGCAGCTACTTTGAAAATAGACACAAAATGTACCTACGAGTATGAAGGTTTGAGTGTGTAGGTTTGTTTTAAAATTCTAACTTTATTTGTCTATTGTGGATAATGTTTGTAAAATAGACAAAAAATACTGCCTTAGTTTTTATTTTTTATAAAAAAAGTTTTTTTTTTGTGTCAAACTGTTATAGTTTAAATAATATTAAATATTTTTGGAGTAGCTCTAAATTATAAACGAGATGGCGATAAGTACTAAATTTACTTACGGATAGTATTTTTAGCCTTGCTAGCGTTTTCTAGCGTTTGCTAGGGATTTTGTTTTTTTTTAAATAAAATACTCTAAATAAAATCAATTATAATAAAAAAATATATAAAGGGAAATAAATAAAAACAATTTTTAACAAAATTAAGGAAAATATAAAATGAATTATTCGATCTACACTGATTAATTCATAAATTAAAATGTGGAAATTTTTTAATCTCAATTGTACGCCACTATGCAATGAAGATAATATATTTCATCGGAGGGCATGTATGACTAGATGTATGGGTGTGAAGGAGGCGAGGAGTTTATGTCAGGACAGAAGAGTGTGGCGTTCCATCCTTTCTACCTACCCCTGCGGTGAAACGGCGTGATGGTAGTATTAGTAGTAGTAGTAGTAGTACACATATACACATACTTAAAAAAAACATATATATATATAAATAAATATACATATATATATATATATATATATATATATATATATATATATATATATATATATATATATATATATATATATATATATATATATATATATATACACAAGGGTCGGCGCTTGAAGTGTGAGCAACTTCACACTGCTGTAGCAACCAAAAAGGACAGCAAACTCGTGTTTGACTAACGTAATTCATCCTGTCTTAATGAAAAATATAATAAGGGTATTTTTGCCGTTATTAGTTTCAACTGAAAAGGTTTACTAACTAACTTCTTAAATTGAACATTTTGAGTGTGTCCAAATACTTGTTCACAAATCTGGATTATCTCTAATTAAAAAAGTTATTTTTAATGCTATTTGGACACACTCAAAATGTTTTAAATAAATTAACTGGTCAAATTATAAGATAAAAAATAATATAATGAAAATGATATTTTCTGGCGTTTCTCATGTATGTGATTATAATCCAAGATTCGGATCTCACATGCTAATAAAAGAGTTTCTCCTCAATAAACAACTTCTTTTCATCTTACCAATAGATGTCTCTAGCGAAGTTCTAGTGATTCAAGAACAACGTTTCGAAATTGGTTGAAATCTTTATACATCACGAAAGTGATGTATAAAGAACTTCCAAGAATTTGAGTAGTGTGGTTATCAAAAATGGGTAGAATTAGTGAATGTTACACGTGTGTAAAGTGATCACTTAAACCAGCCATGACAGTCGTCAGCCCCGTAAATGCCGAGACTGCCATTTTTTTCTTTATCTTTCATGAGAGGTTTTTTTTTTATCTAAAATTGAATGTTAAAGAAAGCAAATACTTTGAAAGACTAAATAACTTTTTACTGTGTTTGTTGTTTTCGTACGCTGATTTGACAGCCAAAGCGAAAAAGAGAAGTGCAATCCATCCAGCAAAAATAAGTGCAGGGCATTTGCATGAACTTAGCCTACCTGAAGGCAGAATCTTCGCGTTTTTCCTTGGTTTTATTTTCAGTATTCAGCGTCGGTGCTCACTTACCCCATAGTAAATAACAAATCAGTAACATGTAAGCCTTAGCCCCCGGCAGCGCTACAAGACCACGGATTGTTCAGATTTATTTGCGCCTAGATTCATATCGCGGCCTGCACGGCCCACAACACAGTAATTATAGGGGTAAAGTCATAGTGGAAAATGTACGGGAACAGATTCACTAACGGCTCTCCCCCATGCCAGAAATATTTAACGTTTTTATTATAGCGCGCGTAAAGTGGATATTATCGCGGAATCTAATGTACAGTCAATGTAAATACTTTCTTTTTTTGGTATAAAAATATATATGTAAATTTTTGACACAATATTTTCTGTTTGCAAGGGCTTTAATGAAAAATAATTGAAATAACTAAGCATTTTATTAAAATAATATTAAACAAAAAATACACTATTTACCCTCACTAGTTAAAGCAAAAATCATTATTTTTTACCTTACTAACCTCTATACCAAACTGATTTTTTTTCTCGTTAGTTTTAGTTTTCACCTGTCGATGAAAGCAACTGTAGCTTTCTAAACTTGTCATGTGTAATGAAATAAAACACAAACAGGAGTTTAATACAAGTGTTTTTATTTTTTTAAGTACATTAATATCTGCTCTGAGGTAGATAACATTATTAAATACAGCATAGTTTGTCTTTCTAATGTTTAAAAGGGATGTAAACAGCAGTTATTTTATATGTTTCATTTAAGTTTTACTCGGAAAATATAATTATTTCCTAAAATCTATTGTGACACGCGTTTCGATACATTCCGCATCATTTTCAAACACGATGTTTCGATCAACTTGTATTTAGGTTATACATCGCAATATGAATAAGTAATTGGTATAATAATAATAAGTAATCATATAAAAGTACAAAGCGTTTTGATGATATTGTAATATTGGTAGTTAGTTTTTCTACGCATCCGAAGTAGTTAAAGCATATGGTTGCTGTGGAAGTCCGGGGTTCTATTTCCAGGGGTGTAAAAAATCTAATAATTTTGGAATATCACTTGATACCTGAATTGGAAGACTGATCATCCCTTGCCTTCATCCAATCAGCGATCAAAGTATCACTACTTTTATAAAGGCGGTGCCTTTTTCATCATTGGGTACAGATAAGATCAAATAGGAGTTAAACCATTTTTTCATTTTTTTCGTATAAGTTAGATATGTTTCGTTCAATACAGCATAATTATTGCACCACGGTTTAACGAAAATTCGTTTTACATATTGTAGCACTGAACTTTCTCATTATCTTTTAGCAAGGCTCACACATCATCGTATCTGCGATACGTCACATGAATATTTCATTAAAAAATCGTGAATATCGTAAAAGTTTAACGTACTTGGGAAAAAATAAAATGAGAGACAAAAGTCGGATGCCATTAATTTTCTCATCACGAATGAGATGCCAGTAAACAAATATCCTTTTCCTTAACAATTTTGTTTACGTTCCGAATTCGGAGCTTAAATCCAATTCCCAGCGCCTCTCGTGTGCCGTGGACAGAGAACAAAAAAATAGCTCGCGGTTATCGTAAAACATGCCAGAATAATTTAGGATGCTTATGTTAACCGAAACGTGAGAGGTCAAGCTCTTTTGTGCGCAGATGTCTTCTTCCCTCACACTACTTATCTACCTCACATACATACACATATCTACTACTTATTTTATCATCTTTGGCACTCAATGGCGTATAGGGCATTGCAACAAATCAATGAAATGTCAACACTTATATTTAATTCAAGCCCCCAGGAAATTTAAAAAATGATAGTGACCAATCGCGGTATTCATAATACTCCAGATGCAAATAAATATCCATACAACATTTTTTTTACGTTCTAATCATAAATGTTTACCTTATGTCTATAAAAAAAGGCCCATAAATTTACTATGCATATCATTGAATGTATAATTATGGTTTACATAAAGTGAATAAAAACAGTATCTAAATTATTTTTTAACCAAGTATTTCGACCCCTCTGAATAGTCAAAAATTAAATTGAACAACTTTTATTATCATTGACCTATTATTTTCACCCAGATGGTGCATAGAGTAGCGCTTTGGCTCGACACTGTGCTAACTTGATCATTTATAGTATTACACGAAGGCAAGGTAATCAGTCCTTTCTTGAATTTAGAAATGGAGTATGTTTGAGGTGATATTGATGACAAAAAACGAGCTTTGGATAAAGGATAGAATTGCTTTATGGGAAATAAAATGGAGAATTAAAAAAAAAGATGGAAAAAAGATAACTGAAGTCAAGGGTTCTCGGTGTTGCATACCCGTAATCATAGTAACCTATGTAAAGACATTGGTAATATCCACAAGTCTCTTGAGAAGAAATATCGTTACCGTCACCAAATAACAAACGCCTTCTTAGTGTAATGGTTAACGCGTTTAGCAACTTTGCTAGAGGTCCCGGGTTCTTATCCCAGGGGGAATCAAAATAAATATTAGTAATTTTTTACACTTATGTTCTTTGAATATTTCTCTGAACTCGTATAAATAGCAAATGATCGATCAGTTTGCCTTCGTGTAAGTAAGGATCAAGATAACGCTGCGTCAATACGATGCTGTACCCCATGTAACAATGTGTATTAGGGTAAGAAAAATTATGTGTTTTACAGTTTACCAATGTTTACCATCACTAACGTAACGATGTTCTATTTCTAAACTGCTCGCGACCCCTCAAAAACAAATACATAATACCCATATCTCTATCATTTAAACGTTACTTTTAGGATATCAATTAAAATCTTAAAAACAACCCTTTTATGGGGTGAAATCCAATATTAGCTTAAAAATATTTGACCGAAATCGGTTTAGTAAAAATTAATCGTTACTTTAAAAAAAAAAGTTAGAATAACTAGCTAACTAACTATTACCATGCTTTCCCGTAGGGGTAGGCAGAGAGAATAGAACGCCACAATAATCTGTCTTTACAAACAAACTTCGCCTCTTCCCCATTCATGCATCTCCACATGCATTACCGCCGATTATTTTGACTCTTGATCTGACCAGTTATTGTCAATGTAACTAATTTTTTTAAGTGTTGAAGCTATTTAATTCCAAAATAATAAAAAAAATTAAAAATATTAAATGTGACCGTGATATGGTCCAACCAGTAGATTCATTATATAATACAAAGGTTATAAATTGTTAGGGCAACTCAGACACCTGGTCGTTTACTAGTGGTATAACAGTACGGCAAGGTTTACGATGGTCATCACTTTTAACGGGAAAGGAGAAAAAAACGTTTTGTGTAGATATGTTCTCGCACGCTAAAATAATAGCCTTCTTTTTCCACAAAACCTTAATAAACCGTGGAAATTAAGGAGCAGACAGACAGACGTACGTTCAGAATCATTATTGGACAGAACAGTTACGGCCCTCGGAAGAGCCTCTTTGTAAATATTTACAAGTTTAATTTACTATTCCACTGGTAATTTGCTTGTTTTCGTCAAAAACGAGTAATGAGAGTGTGATTCGCAGTCGTACAGGAGAAAGTGACCAACTGACAAAACGTAAAATTTTCAGGAGGGCCATCTAAGTCACTTTTGCTTGGCAAGAAAATAAATATTAATGCAGTTGGTCATTTTTAACAAATCAATATTTTATACTTTCAAGTTAAAAATCGCTTTGCGATTTTTTCAGCGTAATATTAAGCTAGTATAATATGAAATAGTCAATAATCATGTATTTGTAAAAAATGCACTTGGTCACTTTCTCCTGTATGACTACGATATGATTTAGTAATTTGAATAATATATCGAGTACTAGGTAAGAAAAGGATATTTAAAAAAACGGATAAAAAATGTAAGTGGCTTATTCTTTTAATTTATTGCACATACAGTTCATACATATTTTAAACTTTTTTCAATTTCATATGTGTATTTTTTGTTTTTTGTTTTCTGTTAAAATAAAGTATTTGTAATTTACACGTACCTATGCACTTTTAATATACATATTGTAATATTTATTGTATTCTTTCCAGTTACCTTTATTATAACCTAAAATAAAATGTATATCCACACACAGGCCATGCCTTTGTGGGATATTTTTTAAAAATATTTATATGAGAGAATATTTTTTACTTGTAATTTTATTACAATATATTGTAAAATGCAAAAAAAAAAAAATAAACCATGTTTTAGAAATGAAAACGAATTCTAATGCATGTATTCATATTTACCTTATAAATTGAACTAGCCAACAGAAAATTCAAACAACAAGCCAAAATAATCCTTGTTCACAACATTTTGAGTGTGTCCAAATTCTTATTCACAAATCTGGGTTTCTTCACTGAGGAGTGGTTTTACATTTTTGATATATTAACATTGATATATTCCACTTAATCCTTGAGTCATTCATAGGAAAATACGAGTATGTACATGAAACATTTACAAACATCTTCTTCTTCTCTAGCTTTTTGTTCTAGGTCCCTTCCGTATCCTTCCATTTCCTTCGGTCAATTGCTGTTTGCAACCAGTTTCTATGCAGCTATGTCGTCTAAGCCATCTGTTTTGAGGTCTTCTCACGCCTCTTTGATTTTTCCAACGTCTCCATCTCAGTCCAAGGAGTCCATCTTGTATGGTTCTGTCCTGCAAAGTGTTACACGTTTAATGTTAAATTGACAATGTCATTAATTATAAAGAATTTTTACGCCATTTTTCTATGCGGGTATGAAGTTTTAAATTGAATTTTATCTGTAAAGATATGTGTCTTATTTAATATTTGAATGGATTGTATATGTACGAAACATTAAAGCGGACATTAAAAATAAATATCATTACTTTATACGGAAGACATATGTTCATTTTGATGTTCTCAGAAATATTTCAAAAGAACTCTTGTCAATTTTATGAAAACATTGGAAAATAACATGTATCACATTTCTCCTTCAAAATTCGTTCTTTGTACTTTGTTACACCAGTTTTTGTCAGAATAATGCTCGGGTATATGTAGATCATTATTCTGAGTATATCATTATTTCTTTGTTTGACGGCTTTGTATTTTTTCATTTCAGGTTTCCTTACCGATCCGGAATATTTCAAATTCATATTGTTTTCTGAACGATAAAATTAAATGTTTTTTTTATTAAAAAGAGAAATATTTGTGTTTTTATTACTTACATATATATTTCAATTTCATACTATTTCCGTGAGCCTGAGCGGCTTATTATTATAAATAGGTATCAAATTGTGGTAGAGTGGGTTCGAACCGAGAAACTCTGACTTGAGAGTCTGCGACACTAACCACGGGACCACAACCCGACACGAAATAAAAATATATCCTTAATCTTAAATATAAGGAATGTATACCTGTAATCTAGGACACCCCGACACAAATATCTTTTCATTTACCTGTTACACTCTTTTAAAGAAAGAAAAACTACCTGAGTGATATTTCATTTAAATAATATTTATGTAGCATGTTGGACAAACATTTTAATGTTTTTTTTATTTTATTAATAAAAAAATAAGAAAATAAGAAAAACAATTCATCCAAATTAGCGTTTGTTATGGTTGAAAAAAAATTCAATAAGGAAAACTAATATAATTATGTAAAATTTTAATTAAAATGAAATCAAGTATATTACACTATTTTTCCTCTCAAGGTTAAATACCCGTTCTGATGTAGGTAGCATTTAATTTTTCATATAAAATTCAGGGTATTTAGCCTACGTAATGTCACAATAAAATTCAAGTATACAACAATAAATTATATTTCAAAACAAAAAATTTCATCAAAAAATTAATAAGTTTACACTTTTTTTAAACTGTTAAAAGTATATGAAAATAAAAGAAATATTATTTTTCCTTTTTAACCCTTTTCTGCACCCAGTAGTGGATATGAACACTAAAGCATTTGAAAGTAATTTTACATTGATCATATATTAAATATAGACAATCCTGCGATTTAGGAAACAATCCTATCGAAATAAAAATAAAAATATGTATTTCTGATAAAATTATGGATTAACTTATAAAATATAATCACGCCTTTAATACATTAAATTAGTATTGAGAGTTGAACCATAGGTCTGTAATTTGAGTTTAATGGAGTAAAGCCAATTATCGGTCACTCTATCAAGTTGGTTAATTTAACATAATTACACATACACCACTGCATGAATCTGAAACCTGATTACAGACTAACTACCCTTAAGCAATGTGATTTTCTCATTATAATATCTATTAAAGAGAACACCTTTTTGTCTCTATAATGAAAAAAAAATCTATGAAACAAAAATGCTATTGAGAACATTGAGAACATATGTTAAGGTTTGTGTGTGTTGCTGTGCTTATGTTTTTGCGTTCAAAACAATTAAAAAACATAATTTTATGTGTTGCAGGTAAAAATACCTGAAAACATGCGCATATTTGAATTCAAAAATATTTGTGTCAAAAATTGTAAATAAAAGAAGCACGCTATCCGCTTTGACCAATGTTAAGGATTGTGTATGTTGCTGTTATGCTGGCATTGTGGATAAAAAACATCGTTTTATGTGTCGCAGATAAAATTACCTAAAAACGTGTGCATATTTGAATGCAAATATTTGTGTCAAAAATTGTGAATAAAAAGTAGCACTCTCTTCACTTTGACCAATGTTAAGGTTTGTGTATGATGTTGTTATGCTGCCATTGTGGAAAAAAAAACATCGTTTTATGTGTCGCAGGTAAAATTACCTGAAAACATGCGTATATTTGAACGCAAATATTTCTGTATAAATTTGTGAATATGTGAATAACTTCATTAGGAGATAACGAACATTTGCTTCAATATCAATAAAATGGAAGCAAAATTCAGTTTATGACAGTTAACTCTTATTCGTATTGTACATGACGGTAACACGTTCATTCTCACTTAAAAATCCGGCCGATGCACACGTGTCTCGCGCTAATATCTCGTACCTGTTAGTACGTCCTCAGCCGGGCCAGCAGTCGAGTAGTCGGGTAGTCGGGTAGCCGGGTAGTCGGGTAGTCGGCCTCCATACCGCCTTGTCAGGGTGTCACACAGCTGCCGCCCTTGGCGCCGAGCCAAACTATCTGTTCCAATTTAAAGAAAACTACTACGGCGAAATCACGTGCTTCCGTCGGATATATGTTTTACCGCGCCCCATCCGATAGTTAGATAAAGTATGCCCAAAGTATGCCTCGGAAGCCACTTTTTCCCGTCGTCTGTTTCCCAACGTATCGTAGATAAACGGAGGGAAAATTAATCACATGTCTCTTTTGTAAAAAAAAAAAAACGAAATCTAACGTTCAAAACTCTAATCTTGTGCACCTTGATAGTTTGAACATGAAATAACATATCGGAAAATCATTTGATTAAAATATATTATGATTAAATTTTAACAGGATTTTTATGAATATCTCAACACTGATGAACAAGAGTATTGAATGTGTCTTCAAGAAAAATTCCTTAATTAAGAATTTCATTTGTACTTTTTTAAACATTTTTTTATGATAGAAGTAAATTGTGATTAAGTTTTTACAGTGACTTTTTCTCTTTTTCTTCTTCTTTATCATCAAACTGCTTGGTGCTGACCATCCAGATATCCTTGGAAATCAAGGATTTGGTGTATGATACACCTTTATTACTCTCGGTGTTTTACGCACAACTTCTTTCTCGTTCTTTCATCAAATTTCCAGGCATTTACAAAATAATATTTAAAATAGATCTGTTCGATGTAAATTGTTAGATCTTAAAATAATTCATCTTGTAAAAGGATGAAGTAGTTATTCACCGAGTAACGGAACGATTTTTTTTCTCGAAAAGATTTTCTTGAATATACAGCTTTCATATATGATTGGTAAAATTTCCAATCCTCCATTTTGTGTATTCCCAATTGTAGTTTGTTTTTACATGGGGCATATTGAATGGCGAATTTAAGGAAAAACTCTATATCGACCTGACAATAGAGTCGAAGGTACATTTGAACCTGTTCGGGAACCATTTGCTACCCTTTCTTGACTTGAATCCACTTTGATCATTTTATTTTGCCCAGCTTTCACTGCTTGAATGTGCCTTTTATTGGCAAAGGTTTTTTTCCCTCCCAACAAAAGTGTCCTATTCGAATCCTCGCTACACGCTTAGTTTGCAACGGTCGTAATACTGAACGTGATAGTTGTGCTGAATACAGGGAAAATCGCGTTTCATCTTACAAATTAAGTTTTTAATAATATTAAAAATAAAATAAAAAAACGAGAAAAATGTACGATTAATTTTAGGACTATCTTTTAGTTCACTCTATTCGAGGTACTGAATAAATATGAAATTTTAATGTTATTTGAAAATGAGTAAATAAGACCCGTTTTTAGTTTTTGAACATAAAAAGATTGCAAAATAGAATTTAAAAGAAAAAATATTAAATTACTTTAATAACATAAATTGAATTTCTTTTCGATTTATGTTATTAAATTGAAGAATAATCGTTTTCGCTTTTGTTAAACGTTGTTAAGTTTATTGTGTTATATTGTTTAGTCATTTAAATAATTTCAAACCTATTTATTTATCACATTTAATACTCATTTCTTTTACTTACTATCCGCCTAAATTTTTTAAATATGTCATTTCCGTCGTGTAACATAAACTATTTGAAAAAGTTTAAAATACTAAAATCTTGTTCTACTGAAGTATTGCATTGACAAAACTAAAACCATCACCGGATTCAAGTGACCTGATGTTAAAATAGTGATTATCCTTCCAAGAATACTTTCCTCTTTTTCCGCTCTATCTATAATTAGAAAAATAATCGTAATTGTCAATTTATATAGCGCAGTTATCATGAAAAATCACCTCAATGGCGCTGAACGATTTTTATCTATTCCAGTACAATTATAAAATTCAATGCATTTACTATTTTCATTACAACATTTTGCTATATAAATTAAACGTTTTAAGTCTTAGGAAAACAACTGTTTTAATATTGGAGAAATATGTAATTTCCTCTTTGGAAAAGATTAATGACGAGTATAGAGATTCGAATCTAGTCAAATGGTACATATTATTTATTATTTTTCTTACTTTTTGAGTTTTATTAGATTTTTAGTATCAAAGCTTATTTTGAATTCATGACGTTTTCTGACGGCATCATTTTAAACTTGCTAAAATTGCAAGTTAGTTATCTTTTAATTAAGCCGAGTAAAGCAGAAAGTTAATGATACCTGCTTCTTTAAAAGCTTAAGCAAATAAAATAATATTTTAACCAGAACATAACAATGTTTGTGGTTTCAGAACCCAAGTAGAGGTCTCGAAGAGTAGAAAACCTAGTTAAAATGAAAATTCTGAGGGAGCATAATATGCAAATATTTAATCCTTACTGTACCTACCGAGATTATATTTAATGAAGATTCGTAGAACTCATCGTTATGAAATTAAGTCAAAGGAGTCATGAAACTATCTCTTAAATATTTCAACTATGATTTTTCAAATTTTAATATCAATTTTACTTGGTTAAAAATACTTTTTATTTGAATTTATAATGTCATGTTTCATAATCAATTATCGTTAAATAAAAATGTATATAGGATACAAAAAAATGATGACCGAATCAATTATTGAAACCATACAATGATGCTGGATGTATCGAAATGCGTGTTATTACAGGATTTATTAATACGTGATAGTTACCGAGCTAATTTTTAATTTTAAAGGGGGTAGATATCACCACAAAATGACTGGTAAATAAATTAATGAATTGAGAGATGAAATTTGTAAATTATTATTGTAAAAAGTACAAAAAAATAAACTTTTATATTCTCACGTTGATGAGTTCTGCTATCGATTGCTTTGCTCGGACCGAAAGGCTTTGTTTGTTTATTCTGATTGGCCCATCGTAATGTGTACTGTATACCTACAGTATATCTGTTATTGTGTATTTTAACAACAGGGAAGTGAAGGCTATTTGTAGTCAACATTACCACTTGACTTAACAGAACTATCCAAACTACCCCTGGGTGTTCGAAGCGCATTGTACATTTACCAATTTTCTAGTGAGGTATACTTCAACCTCACACATAAAATAGAAATGTGTTTTTTACTTTACCTCTTGCGTTCTTTAAAGACATAAAAAATTAAAATGATTGAAATCAAATGACTAAAAATTATATTTTACAATACATTATTTTGTATAGAATTGATAAAAACACAGTGGAAAATTTAAAAAAAAATTGTTCAAAAAAAAACATTTTTTAAAATATTCTAAAGAGTTATCACGAATAGTTGAATGAAAGATTTTTGTTAAAAGCATTTCCAATAAAAATACGATACTTTTGTATCGTACAAGATTTTAAGAAAATATATATTTTTTAAATCACGATATCAGCCATATGATCGTCACAGTTTTTTGGCAAATAGCCTTTTTTAAATATATCTACTATAACTTACAGAATGTTTTTATTTTATTTCATGTATTAATTAAACAAATGTTTGTACATTTTAAATAATTTTTTATTTTATATAATTTTAAAGCTAAATTGCGGTGGCATCAATTCACACAAGCAATATGCGCCACGTCTCTAAGCATGATTTCTGATGGAAATTGGTAACTATATCTACATATATGCACCAACAGAACCGCGGCGCTGTGCTAAGGCGTGATATACTTTTCGAATACGCTGTCATATGCATCATTTTGTCGTTTGAATTTGAAAAGTATGGAGATTTAAAACATAAGTCAAAATACACGATGTTGTGGCTTGAGAAAGACTCATCTCTGGGAAAGACTAGAAATTGAGAGCTAGAACCTCACAGACGGCAGACATGTGTGAAAGATTTTTTAATCCTATTTTAATGAGCTGCCGCATAATACAATACATCATAGTAACGAATTTATGTTAACGGATTCATTAAACTATTGTTTATGACACGAAAAAAGAACTTAGAGTCATCGAATATTTAACTGTTAGAAAATCTCATTAATGAATTGAAACTCCTATATTTCTTTCCCTTTAAAACCGTTTATATCATTTGAAATAAAAATCAAGTTCAGATTGCCCAAAAAATCAATTTAAATGCTTATCCAGTAACATGATTTTCTACAAGGCATCGCGCCCATATAAAACGTAGCTAGATTCCTCAAAAATAATAATATATATATAAAATAATATATATATATATATATATATATATATATATATATATATATATATATATTTATCTGAAAAAAAACATTCTCAACCGAAAAAAGGGTTAAAGTTTTTTAAAATTTCATTTTCAAATGAACCAATATTTTCTTTTGAAAAATCCTGTTTAATTGGTGTTGATTTTTATCAAAATTCAATTTAACCATTTATTAAATATTATTGAACTTTTTGTAATAAAATTCAAAATTCAGTTAATAATATTACAAAAAGATAAAATGCGATGAAACGTTTTTACTGAAAAAAGTCAATATATAATAACAATTCATGTAATATAATTTGTAAATCATGATTTTTCTCCCTATCACCATGTTCTCAGTGTAATACAAATAAATAAAAAAGCGTTTTTTCAGTTTGAATACCAATGTGTCCTTTGTGTCCAATACTGGAAATATTCTCAAGTTTTATGTGAGTACATGTAATATATTATTATGGCATACTCGTAGCGAGCAAAACCATTCCTGAACGTACGACTTACCTGTGTTATTTCATTGAAAACGTTATGTATTATATATATATATATATATATATATATATATATATATATATATATATATATATATATATATATATATATATATATATATATATATATATATATATATATATATATATATATATATATATATATATATATATATATATATATATATATATATATATATATATATATATATATATATATATATATATATATATATATATATATATATATATATATATATATATATATATAGCACATTGTTATCATCATCGCCGTTTCCAACACGAGATGTTATGCACTTTTACCTAGCTCATATATTGTATTATACAATATAAATATTAGTCTAGTTGGAAAAAGAAGCAGAGGACGACCGAGGAAAACTTGGCACAATCAGGTGTGTCAAATACTTGAAAGCGGCCGGGTCAGGAGTCGTAATAATCGTCGGGTATGTATGAGGA
>NW_028281014.1:32500-72500 GCF_059751285.1 Brachycentrus maculatus
GGTTGAAATCAATAATTTGGTACAATTTTACTTAATAGTTATTTCTTATCCACATGACATGTAAGTATGTATATGTTATTTTCTATATATTATATAATTCATATATAAAATGTACCGCAGAGGTCTCGATACTTCAAATTAAGATTTTGAATAACAATTAATAACATAAATAGCAAATAATTTTTGCAATTGTACAGTCTATAATTTTTTTTTAAATTGTCTATATTTTTTTTCATTTACATGTACTTAATAAGTGATTGAGGGCGCGACAGGTCAAAATCATTAATCACTAAGCTAACAATGACATGACAAAACAACGTCCATCATGCTGGTATATAATTACCGGGTACAAATAGAAATATGTAAATACACTGTTTTACAAGCAAAACCGAATAATCACATGCCACATTTTCGCAGTGTGCCTATAATTATCACATTTCGCTATTAACAAATAAATAAATCGAAATGACACTGAAATTGGATAGTATAACGTGTTCACCGCTCATTTATAATTTGGTAGGCGGGAAAAATATTGTAAGGAAGGAAATCATTACAATGATCATTCTACAGTTGAGGTATCGGTATAGCCAAGATAGTATTTACCTGTTTTGAAATAATGCAATAAATATACAATTTAGATAAAAGTTAGACATAAAACGAAACAATTACAATTTTACGTGATTTCTCAAATGATTTTAACTACATGATGTTGAGAGATATTGGATTTTCACCCTGCAAGGCACAAAATTATAACTAGCATACCAATTGTGTTCTTAAAACACTGCGTATATAGAACACTAGAAAATTAATGAAATTTAATGAAATGAAATTCATAGTGGGCATAATGGTAAACTTGACAAGTGTATAAAGTGATCACATAAACAAGCATCAGTGCCAGCTTGAAGGTATATTATGAAAAAATTCTACCAGGCTTGGAGAATTTTAATTATTTTTCTGAGTGAAAAATCACGCGACTCATTATAAAAATTATAAAATGTGTTTTAAAAATTATGAATAAGCCAAACCAAGCACAGTCAACAGAAATGAATCATAAGACAACATAGAATCAAATAATGTGTAAGTCATATATGCTGTATTCTGAAGTAAGTAACGATGAATTGTCTTTGTATTTTGGATAGAATAATCCTCGGATTAATGTCGTAGTTCGATTCATGTCCAGTGGTGATAAACACTATACAGTATTGACATAATCCTGTGATGATCTTCGTCCAGTGCACAGGTGGTTCAGCTTTGCTAAGAGCCCCTAACCGTTTTCTCCCTCTCATTGGGGATGCAGGGTGTAATGTTTGCGCTTTTAACGCCATAACTTGAGATATTCGACGAGTTATTGGATTCTACATCCCCCACGAGATCAGCTATCACCATATGGTACAGTTTGGCTTAGAATCTATTAAATGAATGACTGCATAAGAAAACTGTGGGTTTGGTGGTGAAATTTAATACGGCTTCAACCACCTATCTAAATATTCAACATTTAATCACGTACTGCGCTCTAATGAGTATATATCCTTTATTATTAAAATTAATCGATTAATATGTAGTAAACGCACATAATTTTTCATGAAAAATGTATATTGCAATCTACCGTACGATTCACTATTAATAATCATTTTTAACGTATGTTTTTATTTATTATTTAAAATGGTATTTATATACGTTTTTTTCTTTTGACGTCATAAATAAGATGTTAAGATAACATTATAAGGAAAATATTTTGTTAATTTTATTATTTATACTGAAAAAAATATAAAAAAATGTAACAAAAACGTCACGCGTAGTTTTGTTTATTGCTATTTACAAAAAAATAGCAAAAAAATGCAAATATTTGCTTCCAAAATTCATCCATTTAATATTATATTCACACAAAAAAGTTTACTTTTAAAACTCTAGCTTTTCATTTGATTATTTTATCATTTTAAAAATCATTGAAATTCTTACCTTCCTTTGTTAATTCTTCCTACTCATTTGTTTTGTATACTTTCTCTAAGCGATTTTTTTACCGCGAGAACTTTGTATTATCATATCTATGCTTTTTTTAGATTTTTTTATGCTGTATTTACCGAGTCTTGATCATGTAAGTTGGTTAGACTAACAAAATAACCTCTAGACTAAATTTAATGATTATTATTCTGCACTAAATATTCAGTAACTTTGCTTCTATCTGTATACTAAACAAACATTTTCATAATCCCACGAAATCTTAGAAATTATTCAAAAAACACGTTTAGCAAAAAGGTTCTGACGGACACTGCTTTGATAATCCGGCGAGACTTCAAAGAAGAAGAAAGCTACCATGAGTAAAAAGGCAATATTGTTTTATCAAATAAAATTATTTTTAAAAAAAAAATCTTCGTCTCAATGGTTTTCCTTTTCTACACAATACCTCCGTTTTGCTAGCATGTTTGTTTTTCAATTGATGTGTCCTATTTGAGCCTTTATGTAGCGCTTAGCCTGGACTCTTTAGCGCTCAGAAAATGCTTCGCTGTGAATATTTGAACTTACTACACACTCTACTTATCCGAGTTCAAAATTTCCGTCTGAAGATCTGATATCCCGTAAAATAATCACACAGGTAAAAAGATCTGCTTTATAACACAGTGCTTCAGGACACGTTATCTAAGATTTTTATCAACTGTAAATGATGCTATGCGCTGTAATAGTATCGTTAAGTAATAAATTTGAGAGCAAAGAACAAAAAAACAGTTTAGTATCATGAAATTGAAAATAAGGTGGAAACGTTTGATCAACCGTTTTATATTATGCAAACACTTTGCTTATCATCAAAACGCTTGAAGTATTTTGACCAGGATTTGCCATAAGGATTATTATAGTCCGGAAAATAACTCGCGGTCATTTCTGAGCCAGCTCACTTTGTTTAACTTATCCCTAGTTGTTTCAAGGCAACCTTCACATCGCATAAATTCAAGTATAACAGGATTTTAAGCATGCTGCTGTTAAAATATTGTGAGATTAAATTCAAATGTCCAAAAAATATATTTTTTATTTACAATATAATATTAATATAAATTATTAAATATCAAATTGATCACCATACCAAAACTGATCTGAAGAATGGTAGAGTTACCACTATTCGTAAGTAAGTTAATAAACCTCACCTTTTCCGAAATTATGCGATTAAAATGTCATTTAAAAAAAATTTTAAATTAAAATTATATTCATTTATTCACATATTTGGACTCAGTTTAAAATGTTACAAACTGGAAAGCCGTTGAACAGTAAATAAATCAGTTATAGTATTGAACTACTAAAATAGTGAGTTTTTCGTAGCATGATCATAAATTGAAGGGAAAAAACATTCGCATATTATACTCCATTCTATCAGTTCCGACAGTTAGTCAGGAGACCGATATCGTAGTCGTACAGGAGAAAGTGACCAACTGACAAAAAGCGTAAAATGTTCAGGAGGGCCATTTTAGTCACTTTTGCTTGTCAAGAAAATAAACATCAATACAGTTAATCATGTTTATATATTATACTTCCAAGTTTAAAATCGCTTTGGGATTTTTTCGGGGCAATATTAGCTATCAAATCATAGTCAATAATCACGTCTTTGTAAAAAATGCACTTGGTCACTTTCTCCTGTATGACTACAATATGTTTGTATTGGTAAAGCGAAAAGTTTTTATTTTTCAGCTACAATTATCAATTCTTCATGACGCAAAAAATAACTTATATTCCCATCGAATAATTTTTCACCAGAAACATTTTAAAGAAGTTTTTATAAGCTTTCTAATATTGCACAGTTTAAACATCAGTTTCCATCTAGCGGAAGTTCTATACCCTTTAGTGGACCACTACCCTTCGTGCATTGTGATAGGCAACCCCTTCCCTCCACTTAATTCTCTCAGGGTAACGTAACCCAGAGTAACCATAGCAATTTATTTCATGATATCAAATATACATACCTAATTAGTTAATTACTCATCTAATTTATTATTCAATATCCAGCAGGGGAACAATGTTCATTGATTATCACCACAGGATTAGTTAATACCCTGACAAAATTTCAAAAATGATTTTTTTGATATATTTCTTGATTAAACAATAAAATAATAAATGTTCTGCTACGAAAACCCATGTCAAAAAAAAACATTTATATATTTTCATCGCATTCTCAGTGATTTTATTCATATTTTTTTATTTGTATGAACCATTACTATATTTTTATTTGCATTTTTATAGCCTAAAGATAGATTTACTGTAACTGCGGTGAATTTTACAAAAACGTAACAGACTTTTTTAAAATTATACTGAATAAAACAAAAAAAAACATAACTTCAATTATTGTTTTATTCAGTGTAATTGATTTGGGCTTCTGTTGTATTCAGTGATTCGTATGGCTTTACAAATAGGGTTTACTGCATATTTTTTTATCTTCTTCTTCTTCTCTTTTTAGGGCATTGATACTACTTAGACATTCAAAACTCTTACTGCGTGGACAGGAAAGAAATAACTGAAAAATAATTTGAACATTCAGTTTCAGTTCTTTTATGTTTATTGATCTTTTTTGCTTGTTGAGTTTTTCATGTTTTTATTTCACGAGTCATCGTGACTCTTTTCCATGAGGTTTCCTGCCAAAGTGCACCAGATAATGTTTTTGAGTGCTTAAGATGGTGGAATGTGTTCTGTGAAGTCACTTACTGACTTTTTACATTAATTTCAAAATGATAAAGCAAAATTTCGCTGCTATTACTTAAGGCGGCATCACACTGCTCTCTTAGACATTACACATGAAAAAATGTTCATAGTTATTATATCAAATTGTGTGGGGTTGTAATTGGTCAGAGGTTCTAGGTTTGACCCCCACTCCACACTTTTTCCAACACGAACCGCTAAGTTTTACCTGGATTTTTTTTTTTAAATATATTTGTATTCTCAATATTATAAGTATTTAAAGCATTTACTTTGTGTTTGGTCATTTTTACTTTTATATATTTTTTTACAAAAATGTGAGTAATATTAGTATATAACCACTGACTGATAAAAAATATTTGTGTTAGTCATATTTCTTATTTAGATTTTTTATAATAATTTTTTAGAAAAAATAATAAAATTTACAGGTGGAAGTGAGGCTTAATGCAGTTGGTAGAATTTAAAAATATGTAAATGTGATATCGGAAATATGTATATTGTTTATGACGTAGTGCAATACTAAGTAGGGAATGTTAAATACAGGTATAATTATATAAATGCTTATATTTCTTCCATTAAAGTTTTGACTCACCTTGGTTAAGGGATAAAAGGGACAAATTTACCCCCTGCGACACTGTTTTCCGATGTTACTGTAAGATATTGGAAAACCGTTCCCGTTGCCTTATTCTGATGCCAAGTTAACTAAAAACCTAAAGGTGCATTTGGACCAATATGCTGAGTTATAAAAAATAACACGGATGTTTGTTTTTTAAGATGAAATTGGAATTTAATTCAGGTGTGTTTTTAATTTAACAATAATATTTGTTCAGCTCACGGGATAGCTCTTAAAATGACGTTTGAAAAGAGTAACTTACTGTACTTTTTATCGCTGATACAAAAAAGTTAACTTGTTATAATAAAATATTTGTGTTTTTATTATTTACAAAAATATTTCAATATCATACTATTTATGTGAGCCTAAGCAACTCATTATTAGAAAAAGGTATCAAATTGAGTCCGCGACACTAATAACGGGACCAAAACCCAACACAATATTGTTATATTTTTCTGAAAATTCACCATAAGCACACAATAGCTATTTGTATTCATGTGAGTTGAAATTTCGGGACGGTAGTTTATTCATATTGACAGATTTTTTTTTCTTATTTTATGGTGAGTTTAATGAAAGTGAGTTGAAACATTTATGGACGAGGGGTCAGTATGGAAAACAAGATAATATACATATTTTCTTATTTGATTCTATCAAACACTGGATTATCTCAAACGCTTTAAGAAAAGGCAAATCAAAATTTGTGAAAAATAATTATCTATCTTCAAATAGAGAAATCTACTTACTTCACAAAGTTATCAACAGATACCAGCATTATCTATCAATTCCAATCAATAAACGAATTCTATAGTTCCAATACTGCAAATGTAAAATGTTCGAAAATTATTACTATATAAATAGCAGGCCTAATGGTAAAACAGTGTATAAATTGATCAACCAGTACCAGGTCGTAAGCCCTGGGATGCTCAGACCCCCATATTTTCATTGTGTAAAAACTGGGAACGTCATCTATGCGGAGATAACTATAATATACGGTATATCCAAATGAAAATAATTAACACGGAGGAATAAAGAAGATATTTTAAAAATGCCTATGATATATTGGCAGTCTTTTAGATAATATGTCGCCATAGAAACACAATATTCGGGAATGTTATGTACCATGTCGCCGACGGCATATTTATAAATTCAAAAGGAAAATATTTAAAAATGTAAGGCGTACCTAATTTATCAAATGTCATCGTACTTTTGGGCGTGTAATTGATATGTAGACATCTCTTCTTTGAACAATATTTTACTTACTGAAATGTAAATATCAAACGAAATTTCTATTTTCTTTTAAACTAAGTAATATTAAAAAAGGTAAAAAATGTACAAAGGTTTTTCATAACGCCTTAAGTAATACAATTTCTATAGATCGTCTGAGCGAGGAGAAAAATGAAATAATGTAAATTGAATGGATTTTGTTCTCTGGGGACGTTCGGATTGGTTTATTGTTTGGTGTGGCTAGACACTTGGTAGACATATATTTTATGATGGACACTTGGCCAAATGGATATTTTTGCCGAACTGGCATAAGTTATGCTCTCGGGGACGAACAGTTTTTTAAAGCATATTTTGTATTCAGTATTTATCGTTTAATAATTTTAATATAATTTTCTTAAGCAGACATCACTTCGTGGGAACTTTTTTTTCAAAATAATTCGAGAGAAAATTGTAAAGTTGAGAAAAAATTATCTAAAACAAATCGTTTAAATATTATTTACTATGATTAATGGGTAAAACTATTTAAAAAAATAACTTATTAGTTGTAATACTTTTTCCCCTTAATTAGTTTTCAAATTTAAATAAAAAGTTATGTTTTCAGAAAAAAAACACAGTTCTACTTGAGAAATCAATGAGATTATTTTTTTAATTTATTTTTCACAACACGATTTTTTTTAAATAAATATAATGATCTCTAGCATAGTAGCTAAACGCGCCAATTACAGCGAACTACGAAGGTGGAAAAAAGTTTTCTATTTAAAATAAGTCTGTAAACATCTTCATTATGAATTAGAATTAGTAGAATGAAAATTTGAATTATAAGTATAAGAAGAGTAATAAGCCTTAACAAATAATTTTGAAACAGTATATAAAGAAGGGTTGGATTTTTCACTCGCTATGACATATAATAATAATTTTAAAAAAAACTAAAAAAATCAGCCAAATGTCCTTTCAAGTTAATCCTTGTCGCAAGTTTAAAGTTAACCTTTGAATTTTCGAGCCTCCAAAATTTTTTTTTGAGATTTTTGGCTACAAGAGGTAGACTTAAGTTACAAAAGCTAAAGGAATAGATCATTTTCTACTCGCTTTACAGTACTAATTAAGGTACGCCATTTTTATAAATTTGATGACTTAAATAATTGTTTATTTTTCCACGTTTTTGTATGGATTTTCAAAAATAAAGGCACAAAATCATTTTTAAGTTTAACTAGATTTAAAACAAAATCAAAATCGTCTCTTGCTGCTTTTAAGATATGATGTTAATTGAGGGGTCCGTACCCAGCGTGACTCTGTAGCTCCGTTAGTAGCTAACCTAATTCGATACCTCACTTCTCTTACCTTTACATTCCATTTTCAAATTGATAAACGACCACCAGTTCGCCCCAGTGACGTTGACCTCCCCTCACTCGCACCCTCCTTCCCCCAGCAACAACCCCAGCCCACACGCTAAGCAACCCCTACCTATCCCATCCATCAGTGAAGGCGCGGCTGTGGACTTATCACTATTGCGTGGAGCAGATAAGACGATTTATATTGTATTTCTAAGAGCGTCGTCCTTGCTCAGTAAAAGCCTTCCCTGCTACTATTAGGTGTACGTATATAGAAATATTCCTACAATGCTTAGGGATGACCAAAAGGTCAACACGACAAATCCGAGATAATCCTGATTAGTTGATAAGTTCTTACTTATCTTGATTTTTTCCGTACTGCTGTGCGTTGTGGCAACACTGACAAAAGTGTGTTTTCTCTATAATGGTGAATCTTTCGTTACTTACGAACTTATTTTCTACGAACTTCTATCAACTCCTTTGTTCTTCTTTGGTACATTTTACGAGGCTCGGGAGTTCTCTGAGACATCGACCGAAAAATTAATGTGGCTGCGCTTGTGTTTTATTTTTTTTTATAAGAAAATTAAATTAAATATATTTAAATTAGCATTTACATTTACCATCCACTATTCTATACTGATATTTCGCACTTTTTAATCGCAAAACTTTTTCTTGGGAAAAGTGCCCTGATTAATTTCTAATCATATTATCACAGTATTTTGCCTCTGGTACCAACCACCCCAAAGTAATAGATATATATATATAAAAAATAAAGTAAAAAAAGCTTATCTTTATTTTTACCCCATTGAGAACCAAGACTTTAAATGGTAGCCAAACGTAGTAACTGCTACTTTATGGGAGTAGACTAAAAACAACAACACAATTTCAAATATTATACGAATAAAAACTTAAGCCACTATCTGACGCTGCCAGGGGGTCTAAAGTCAGTTGTCATCTTTCATAAGCTAATATTTCTTCGTGTAAAAATACTTACATATTCCTTATGCATTCTGAATAACATCACACATTTACACTCTCCTTACAAGAAAATCTACGTATGGGTATCCCCCGACGAAACGTTAAGAGCTTTAGTCACGTTCTAATAACAGGGTTGCCACAAACCTAGTGACATTTATGGAGATACAGAGTATTAGGGCAAAGGTTTTCAGAGCCCTGTCGTGGTTCACTTATCTCCCCTACGCACCATCAGTCACTTACGCGTGCTGAAACGCGAAAGAAAATTTCTACGCTGTTTGAATGGTGGATCAAGCATGCAACGGTTCGCGGCGTCGGCATCGCGTCGTGTCGCGTAAATCTATCTACGTATTTATCAGTATGCAAATTGTATACAATTCATATGAAAACAATGAATATTTATATGTTTTTTTCAAATATTCTAATATATTCACAAATATTCATAAACAAAGTAGATTATTATTATCATTTTTTGCACTTTTGACTGGGCAGTCTATTCGAGAGAACCACCACTACACTACTATTCAAAAGAAAATATGCACTGAAACGGATACATTTCAAACTAAATATAATAATAATAATTTTATATCAATATTTTTGTAAAAAAAACTTGATGATATTACATAAATGATACATTGTTTGAAACAACAATAAAAGTTATGTTAAGAGCAAAAAGTTAAAAGTTAAATGTTTTATTTGGTCAAAGCATCGGGTTTTCATCCCGTGGTTGGTGTCGCGGACTCTTGAATCAGAATTTCTCGGTTCGAATCCACTCTTCTACAATTTGATACCTATTTCTAATACTCTCTGTTTACGCTCACAGAAATAGTATAAAATTCAATTATTATTGTAAATAATAAAAACACAAATGTAGTGGACATGAAATCTTTAAAATGATTTATTTTTAAAAACAATATTGTGAATTGAAATCAAGTGTTTTGAGGCTTAAATAACAAAAACATTTGCTAAGGACCACCATAATCCGAGTATTCGCACAAAGTTCGGGCATTCCACGGAAACCTCAAGCCATCAATAACATATTGTTGAAGCGACAAAGGGCCAAGGATGACGCCAACTGCCCCTATTTGTCCAACGCCCCGACCCCAAACCCTCCCTTATATCAAACACGTATATTTACATAAACCATCTATTGTACTGCGTGGGCTTTGAGCGGCGCTTCGACTGCAAAAAGTTATCTGTACATGGCGGATCAAACTTTCTAATTCAAATATTTACTGAATACCTTTGTCCGTAAAAACGTCAGACAGTCTCGTGAATCCTTTGAAATCTTAATCACGAAGAGATGTATCAAATGGATTAAACAGAGCAGATGAAAAAATATATCAAGCTTTCATTTTAAAATACCGAGAACTCTATTTTTGAATTATTTAAAAGTATTTGTGATTCGAAAAAATAGAGATAGATTAAAAAAATTATTTCAAAAGACGTAGTCTTTAGGATTTTTCTATGTTTTTTCATTGTGTGAATATTTTTGTTAAAATATTCTAGATTTTTCTTCAATTAAGAGTTACTCGTATCAAAAAATTCAATCATTATAACTAGTCAAAGAACAAGCATATTGAAATTGAGTCGGGTTGATGTTATTGTTAGATGATGACGATGGATGGATTGTTTGATTTTTTTTAACAAAATTCTTAAAAATATTTCATTGATATTTATTTTTTATTTTGTTTAAACTGATTTTTTAACCGATTTTCACTTCTTATTTATTCCAATTACAAAATGTAAATGGATTCAGACTTAATTTTCTGGTAGTTTCTATCCATGTTTGGTTTAAATTTTACTTGGTTAATACCACTATTGACTAAAATCTATTTTGCCACTCGTTTCGTTATATTATAAGTTTTAAAATATTCGGCTTATTTAAATGGCACCATTTTTACATATTTGCTTCTTAAGGGCATCATTTTTAAATTTTTCTTATGAACTTTATCTAAAACGATGTACGTTGTACTAATATAATTATTTAATCATTTTTTTTTCAAAAAGCGATATTTACAAAGTATTTTTTTATTAATTAAAAATGTCTTAATAAATCAGATTGTTACAATAAACAACTCAAATTTTTAAAAAAATTAGAAATTAAATGAGGTTTTTTATGAAGGAAATGTAATAATTTACATAAAAGAATGAAATAAAGGTAAATTAAGTATGTAATTCATAATTACCTTTTTCTCAAAATTCAGGAAAGTAATGTTGATAAATTTGTTTTTATTTATGGAAAATGCTTTGAAGTTGACGGGTTCCAAGATTCAATACGGTTCATAGACTTTGCCAATAACTAGAAATTACATTACCTAATCAGCCAGAAAGTTTTCCAATGGAAACGGTTTCAATACATCGCGGAGCAAAATTCACAGAGCATAAAAGAAATCTACATACATTCCGGTCTTTGTACTTGAATCCAATATTTTTTTATATGTATATCTGTAACATTTTGCAAATTTGATCTTTTTTGAGTTTATGACGCAAGACTGTATTTTGTAAGCTAGATTATATATATATATATATATATATATATATATATATATATATATATATATATATATATATATATATATATATATATATATATATATATATATATATATATATATATATGTGTGTGTGTGTGTGTGTGTAATAAATCAGTATTTATGTTGTTATTTTTCAGTAAAGAGAATTGATAATAATTATCACAGCCAATATTGTTTGATTTTTTCCTTAAGTTTTTATTCCCAGTGTTGGACTTATTAAAAAATAATATTTTATTTTATGTCGGAAAATAAAATGCGGAAATTGTTTACATCTACCAAAAGTCACATTTTTTGATAAATTATCATACTCATTATTACATTAAATTTTATTTTTTAAATCACTTTTCTCGAAGCGTGTTATATAAATGGAGTTAAGTGTATCAAACGATTAGCTGACATTTTCTAAATGTCAAGACGCTCGCGCTTAGCATTTAAAATACAAATTCAAAGAAATTGTTTCCTCCCAAACATAAGAGTGCAGTCTCTCCTTTCTCCTTGGAGATACAAAAAGGGCAATTTTTCAAGTGTCAGATGCTCACCACAGAAGGGAGAGAGCGCAGGTAAAAAC
This sequence comes from Brachycentrus maculatus, assembly GCF_059751285.1. NCBI lineage: Eukaryota > Metazoa > Arthropoda > Insecta > Trichoptera > Brachycentridae > Brachycentrus > Brachycentrus maculatus. The sequence continues at coordinate 44,420 of NW_028281014.1, forward strand.
TCTAATTATTCTGCAACACTCGGCTAAACGTAGCTCCCAGAACATAAAGGCATTCAGCACTGAGTTCGCGCTTTGTTCGAGTTTATCTCTCTTTTGTATTGCCGCTTTTTTCCTACATTTTAATTATTTTCCTAACACAAAAATATTATTTTTACCTATGCGTAGATTTTCAATGAAATGTATTCAGCATATTGCCTTTCTATTTAAAACTGAAGTTTAAATGCCTATTTCAAAATTACAAACAGAAAATTCAAGTTAATAACAGAATTCCATTTTTGGAGCAAAGGTAAAATAGAGAAATGATTAAAAAAACACGAGTGTATATTATGAAAATTGTAAAAAAAATGTTTTTATTTTTTTATAAATTAAAAAAATATATATTAAAAATAAATATGTGAAAGAACTCCACCGACGAGACACAAAAGGTGGCTTGGTATATTCTCGACAAAAAATATATATTTACGTATTTATGAATATATTATCTATGTATTATGTATGAAATGCGATCTCTCAGAAGAATGTGCGACAAAACGATGTATGATAGATGTGCGAATAGTGAAATAAGGAAGGAATGCAAAGCTGAGATAAGCATTATCGATAAAATTAAGAAAGGTGTTTTGAGATGGTTTGGACATGTAGAACGAATGAGTGAGAAAGAACTATAAAACAAATTTATGAGGTGAATGTTATTGGGAAAAGAAGCAGAGGAAGACCGAGAAAAATATGGCACGATCAGGTATGCCAAATACTTGAAAGTGGTCAGGTTAGGAGTCGTAACAATCGGCTGGTATGTATGAGGAGATGCATGAGCGTGGAAGAGGCGAAGAATGTTTGCAAGGACAGAGTGGTGTGGCGCTCTATTCTCTCTGCCTACCCCTGCGGGGAAGCGGCGTGATGGTAACTTAGTTAGTTAGTTAGTTAATGTTTGTATGTATACGTACATATATATTTTTAACAAAAAATGGAATTTAGGGGTGTAAAAAACAAATAGGGGTAAGACAACTCATACTTTCATATTCCCACCATAAAAAAAGTTTTTCATCTTTGTTGAGGTATCAATAAAACATTATTATACATCATACACAAAGCACTCAAAATATTTAATTATTTATTTTTCAGCAAAATATTCCAGTTCCATAAATCATTTTTTATAACGTTTTACGAGAGAGATAATTTGATGTACTGGTTCGCATTAGATTTTTGTTAAGTGGATTTTTCATCTAGTCATAAAGTTATATCGTCGAACGAGATACCGCTGAGTAAATGAATTTCAATAGGCATAACTCGGAGACTGTGGAATGTGTGCATAATGGAAGAAGTGAGTATATTTTCATGAAGTACTCCAGGAAAACATAAAACAGCATGTATGAATTCCCTCCAATTCGAGGTGCCTTATAATAATCCCTGCAGTCAGAATTTACTCGTTGGTGGTTTGAGGAACGCCAGCGAGGAAGATCTTTTGTTGGCTAGGACGCGGCGGTATGGAGGTGTCCCATACATTACGGGGAACTTAGTCAATCTATCACGTCGGGCGCCATTGTTCCGCGTTCTGTGTTCTGCGCTCTGTACTCGGGTAGCGCTGTGCCGCGGCTATTAACTGAGCACGACATCTTAAACGGCAACCATGTACAAATGTACATGCATTCATAAGCTGATAGGGTGAACATCGATAATCAAACACATAAAATATCAAATCTCAAACATTTTATACTATTTTTTGACTTTTCAACAAAGATAAAGAAGAATATGGAAGTCTGGGCATTTGCGGGGCTTACGACCGTCATAGACTGGTTTAAGTGATCACTTTACACACGTGTAACATTCACCAATTCTACCCATGATTTACAACTCACTACTCAAATTATTGGAGATTCTATATATCTGAACCAATTAAGAAACCTTGTTTTTTAATAACTAGAACTTCACTAGAGACATCTATTGGTGAGATGAAAAGAAGCTTTTTATTGAGCAGAAACTCTTATATAATATTTTCTTTGCCTACCCTTGGGGGGAAGTGATTTAATGGTTGGTTAGTAAAATATAATATTAACATATTTTATTTGCATCAATATATATATATATATATATATATATATATATATATATATATAAATAATATATATATATATATATATATATATATATATATATACATATATATATTTATATCTTTATATATATATATATATATATATATATATATATATATATATATATATATATATATATATATATATATATATATATATATATATATATATATATATATATATATATATATATATATATATATATATATATATATATATATATATAAATATATTATTAACATTGTGCTTGAATCACTAGAACTTCACTAGAGATATCTATTGCGAGATGAAAGAAGCTTTTTACTAAGCAGAAACTCTTTAAAAAAATAATATGAAAAATAACTCCTATAATTGGAGGTAATCCAGATTTTTGTAAGAAATATTTGGACACACTCAAAATGTAGTCGAACGATTTAATTGAAAATGTGATGAAAACCTTAACTATTCTCCTAGAATAGTTGATTTTGTATAATGATATTATATTGAATGATCATTAGTACTAGACGCGATGATGGTGAAAAAACATTGTAAATTATAGATTAAAATTAAAATGGTGATGTACTCGTATTTTTCACATTTACCTTCCATATCCTTACTATTCTACTTGCAGACAAGACTCTAATAGTGGCGTTGCGGATTATTCCTTAAAAAAAACATTAATTAATAAAATAATGAAAAAAAAACAACTTTATAGTTTTTCCCACATATATACTTATATGAAACCTACATATGTGGAAAAAACTATATAAAAGTTATTTCATTATATAAAACACAGTTGTACCAAGAAACGTCAGAACGAAACATAAATCCCATAAACATTAAATATAAAAAGATGTTTTGAGATTGTTTGGGTAATTGAGAAAAGCAAAACAAATTTACTAGGCGAATTTTATTGGTAATGGAAGTAGAGAAAGACTGATATAAACAAGGCGTGATCAAGTATTTCAAATACTTGAAAGTGATCAGGCCAGAAGTCGGAATAATCGTAGGTAAAGATTGTTTGCAAAATCAGATATGCGTGGCTTCCATTCTCTCTCTGCCTACGCTTGCGGATGAGCAGCGTGATGGTTAATTACTTAGATAATTACAGGTTTTCACCCTTTTTTATGTATGTAGGTATTATGTAGATTGTGCATGATTAGGTCACAAGTTGAAACACATAAAGCATTCACAATTATTATTTATGCACAACTATGGCAGAATTATTACGATATCTTTCCCAACCTGAATTTTGTTTTGCGTTATGTAAACTCATCTTATCCCGCTTAATGCTACAAATTCCATTTCCTGTTAAGTTTAACGTAATATTTTATCTAAATTAACATCTTTATCTCCAAATCCGTACAATTTGAATTCGGAGCTTTTATAATTAACTCTTACATTTTGAATTCACCGAAAGTGTATGTATTTAAATTATTTGTAGAGTTAAGGAATACCTTTATGTGTCGGGGATTAGTTGAGTAGCGGGTCGAGAGGAGCGCGACACCCAGATTCAGGGCAAGACAAAAGCAATTAATAACATTCACTAATTGACGAAGGTTGTGATTAATAGAATTAGAATTTCTTGGGTTCAGTAGCACTATAAATCATTGGAAGATTACCGAATGTACTGGAGTGGGATTCCGAATCGTTGAGAGTTGTTTCTTATGTACATTCTCCAGTGTATTGTACTTATAGATATAAATTATGTTCATTTGAACACAGCTGTAGATGATAAAACACTCTTCAACGGGTGAAATATAGGCCCGAGGGGTGTGGAGAATGCTCGTATTTAGAATCTATTTTCAATTTCTAGAATTTGGGAAATTTGGACACGGGAAATATTTCGGGAACTAAACGATACTCAACCACTAAATTATCTCATCCATTTTACACAAAAATCCCCTTTATTTTTTTACGACTAATTGAAAAAATATTTTTTAAAGTCTGAATTTCGTAAATCATATGTTATATTAAAATGTAGTGAAGATGTATGAGCAATTACATTTTTAAAATATCAACGAACTAAAATGATTTAAAGAGGATTTATATTATCACAAAGCGAGCACCTTACAAGCGTTGACTTAAAATTCCACGAAAAATCAAACTAAAAAAGTCAATCGGTATTTGTTTCATTCGTTTTGATTATTTTGATGGTAAAAATTAATTAATGCCCTTAAAAACTATAGATAAAATTATTAAAACAATAAATAAAAAAGAATAAAATCTTCAAACATGTTAAATAATAAAAAAAATAAAATCAAAACATATATATCTTTAAAAAAATTCACTACCCACTATACGATTCCAAGACCGGTTCCTTTGGTTTAGATTGAAGAATTCCCGTATCAAAACAAATAAATATGGTTTGTACATATTCGTTAAAAAACAAAGCAAATAATTAAATATAAATACACAAATATACACATATATATTATATATATATATATATATATATATATATATATATATATATATATATATATATATATATATATATATATATATATATATATATATATATATATATATATATATATATATATATATATATATATATATATATATATATATATATATATATATATATATATATATATATATATATAAACCTAAGGAACCGGTCTTGGAATCGTATAGTGGGTAGTGAATTTTTTTAAAGATATATATGTTTTGATTTAATTTTTTTTATTAGTTAGAATAATTCATTTCAATTGGTTTTCACCATATTGTTTAGCAGCTATTATTTTTATTATCAATTTAAACACCTTTAATTTGATAAATTCTTATCTTATTATTTTGTTTCAAATTCCCTGTTAATTCATTTTGAATCACGATTTTGTGCAGCGAATAGTGAAGGATTGGAGAAAATCACTTTCACAATGGCCTGGCGGAAATAAATTACAAAGGTCCTAATATTAAAATTTGCCTCGCAAACCTGTAGGCGGACTCCGCCTTTGATGTGAACACGCCGTTAATACAAAATGGCGTTGCGATTTGTTGAGGTAAAAATAAAATTATATCCGATTTCAGAAAAGTGTCAGGCCTAGCATTTACCGAGATAGAGATCAGGAAAAATATATAATTGAAAATAAAATGGAGTCTGGCTCGCTGGTTTAAGTTACGGTTCCTTGTATATGGCATTTTGTTTGACATTTATTTTCGCTCGCGTTCGCCGAAATTAATGTGTTCTGCAACGTGCAAATAACATGTTTCTCTTTATTCAAAAGAGATTTCACTCGTCGTGGAAAATATGCTTTCCTGCAGAAATTGATGTTGATTTAATCTTATTTTTGTAGCAGTGCTAAATTTTCTTTTGGAAATGAATATGCAAAATTTATAGAACCCGAATTTTTAGCTTCTATATCAAAAACTATCTCAAGAGCATTTTGAAGAGAACAAAGAGAAGGTCATTTATTTATTTAAGTCTTACCTTACTAGATTAAAGTCTTGTTCTGACATTTCTTGGTGGAACTGCATTTTATGTAATAAAATAACAACCATACAGTTTTTTTCACATATATTTAAATTTACCAGTCACTGGCTTTTGTCATAACCGACATTACGACATCAGACTGATGATGTCAGTTAAAACGAAACGGTCACTAATCAAACAAATTAAATGTAAAAAAAAAAACTATTTGCTTACTATTTCTTACATAACAAATAAATAAAAATCGTTTGCGTGGAGATTTGTTTTCCACATATAAATTTATGTTTTCACTTTAATAAATCCATGAAAAAAAAATTTTTCTAACTTTTTTCCCCTTCTTTTTTTGATTCTTATTTCCACACAATGATACACATAAGACGCATTAGATCGAGGCAGTATTATCATGATAAATAATTACTTGAAGGAAATGTAATAAGTTTTTCACTTTAGCAGGAGAATGTTTAATTTGTATGGGTAAGATTGATTTCAAATAAATAATTAAACTCAAGACTGTATATACGGAAGCCAAATTTGGTAATCTACCATGGAAGCAGACATATTCAAAGGGTAAAAAAAACACCATTTTCTTATAAAAGTTTAGACGTAATGTTTCTAACGTCCCCCTAATACTACAAAAAGTGTTTAAAAACATTATAAAATATTAACTTGACATATAAAAAAATTACAGGTATTGAAAATATACGAAAAATTTTAAACAAATGTCATAACTTAAAAAAAACTAAACCTATGTTTTTAACCATTTTTGGTACTTTTCTCCAATCGGTTTCGAAAGCCATCTTGTTATTTTCGGGGATAAATATTAACTAATCTTAAAGATTATTGAATACTCTGATGCGACATAATTATTCAACTCGAACAATACAACAGAAAAGGTTTTAATAAATTATAACCTTTATTTGTTCAACATGATTCGAATTTTCTTTTGCATTAAATTATTTGCTTTGTTTTGATTCGTGTTAGGAAGGTTTTTATACTCTGGGAAAACATTTTTTCCAATCCGTCATAGGCTGGTTTGTGTGATTTAAACACGTGCAACATTCACCATGGGTAGAATACCCATTATTGACAACCACACTACTGAAATTTTAAAACTTGTATACATATCCTTTAATTGATACGTTATCTCATGTAAGAGTTCTCGGCAGCATCTTTGGTTGAGTTGAGTAATTATTTTTAGCAAAAATTTATGTGATAGTTAATAATAATCTATGTTAGATTCTTCTCCAATTTTTTAACCTTCTGGGAGACGCCCGAAATAATCATTTTCCATATTCGTCATAAATAAAAATAAATTTATCAAACCTGTTTACAGTACTGCAAATGAAGTATAAATCAATTTAGATATTATACAATTAAGGTATTGTTAGAGATCAAAATATGGAACAAAGGCAAGATAAAGGAATGGGTGAATGATAAAGGAATGAGTAAATTCTAAGAAAATTGTAAAATGTTTATATTCTTATATTTTCTCTCTTTTTTGTGTGTATATTAGGTTAAATGGTTAAAAACAATCAAAAAATTTATTAAAAAAGAACTTCACCGACAAAACACACGGTGGCTTGGTGGGTCTCTGCCATTTTTTTTAAAATAGGTTTAAAATTGTGTTTTAAAAAATGAATATAAAATATAAAAAATGTTAATAAAACAATATTTACAAAATAAAAATAACACTATAAAAAATAAACACTTATCTGCACCCCAATGGTGCATAGGGCACTGCGTCATATAAACGCAGTGTTATCTTGATCGTTTACACACGAAGGAAAGGTGATCAGCCCTCCGCTTCAGGTACCAGTCCAGGGTAATATTAAATAAATTTTAGAGTGAAAAAATCACTTAAATTTATTTGACCCCTCCCGGGAATCGAACCCGGGACCTCCAGAACGGTAGCCGAACGTGATGACTATTACACTACAGAGGCGGACAAAAATAACATAAAGTTTTTATTTATTTTTTTAACAAATAGATTGATTCACTTGTCTCACTAGTTCAGTTAGCAGCCCTTTTGCTAATTGCATAGTTTTGTTAAGAATTCCTTCACCCCTACTTTACCCTTCTCGACCCAAATGTCTAACTTGATACCTTTATTGTTATCACGTGATGTTTGGGGTTGAATTATTTCCTTTTTCTCAGGAATTACGAGGAAAATATAAGAAACACATTAATTTTAGCAATCTGAATTTAAATAATATAACGCATCATCAAAACACATAATCCTTTTTTGTAGTTGTTTAATACAATTATTTGTTTCAAGTTATGAACAATTTCACAAACTAAGTAACTAACTAACCTTCACGCCGTTTTCCGTAGGAGTAGGCAGAGAGCATAGAATGCCATACTACTCTATCTTTGAAAAAAATCTTCTTTGCTTCTCTTTCCAGCCACATTCGCCTCAAAAATTTATTTTACAATTTTTTTTAACTCTTTGTTCCACATGTCCAAACTATTTCATCACACCTTTCTCAAATTTTAAATCATAATTTTTAAATAAAATGTTCATTTATCAAGAATAAAATTATAATTTATCAGAAACTGTTTTATTCACCCAGTGGTTGATATATCAATATTTTAGAAAATTATTACTTAATTTCCTTGCATTACGTATCTCGGTGTTAGTGTGTCTTTCAAAATGGTTGAGAAATATCCTAAAATTTTATGTGCCATTAAATAAAACGATAAACTTCCATTATTTTATTGTCTGAAGTCGCAAATCAATTTGAGCACAGTAACACGTTTTTCGTAATAGCTGTGATAAATTGTTTGATATTTAACCGTGGATAAACATTTTTTAAAAATGAAAAAAGATGAAAGACCTTCCATTAAGCTGACTTCAGTAATCACCTGATACACTTGTGTAATGTTCACTATTCTGCCCATTATTGAGCATACATATTGCATTAATTTTTGAAATTTGTATGTCTGCATCTTGTCTATATCTTGGATTCCTTTCACATGTGGGTAGTTAATCAATAGATTTGAAAATATCTCTGATTAAGGCACCATCAATGAACAAATCAGTAAAGTTTTTATCGCTAACTCCAATTGAGCCTAGGTGAGACATTTATACTAAAGCGATGAAGCTTTCCCGATAATGTAACGCGAGTTTTCTGCAGCGCACCTACCACACCGTCTTGAAGAGCAACTAATTTAACGTATGCGAGTCGTTAAATTACTAATATGACAATTGCAATATTTTTTCTAATGAAAATAACGTTTGCCATTTCCTTTGCAATTTATTAAATGTAGAATTTCGGTTCCAATGTCGCATTTTGCTGGAATAACCCATCTCGTAAATATGAGTATGAATGAAAATGGTGATTATTCAATTATTTATGTGAACAATGATAGATACATCATACAAATGATTTTGAAAAATTATATTTTTCATAACTTACAACTCGAATTAGCAACGTTTACAAAGAAAGAAAGTATTTCAATTTTATCCATACAAATCACAATATTCAGGCCCTTTAAACGTTTACAAAATATCGAAATTGCTCCATTTCAATAATATTTATGCGTTATTCTCTAAGGTAAACATTGACATTGATGTTTGTTTGACTTTTTGTTCTTTTAAAAAAACAGTTTATACAGCTTGGTGATTCCCTTAGGGCGGCGTATGTATGCGTTTTGCACCCTGGGGTAGCTTCCGGTATGGAAAGAATCAGCAAATAGATTTCAAATAATAATTTTTGGATTTTACTTATTCATCTAATCCTCCTCTTTTGCCTCATTTTCCCTTGATAATTCAATATTTTTTCTGTATTTCAAGTCTTGAAGTGAAGTACGCAAAATTTTAAGATTCACATGGAATGTATTATATAAAATATGATGTATAAATAAAAAACGGAATCAAATCATTAAATAAAATAACAGTGGTTACAAAGAAGTGAAACATGAAGTTAGCAAAGGAATGATGAAAGCAGAGTGAATGCTGTTTCCCTCAAACGAATGTGTGGAAAAATCATTGTGTTGCTAAATCAAAAATGAAGATATTTAAAAGCAATATAAGGCTGAACAAGGGATAATTGAAAAGATCGAGTTATTTTAAGTGGTGTACACATGTGGAGTGAATGGATTACGAAAAAACGACAAAGAAAGTACATTAGGCAAAAGTTAACAGACCAAAAAAGACTTGACCACATCAAAAAGAACCTAAAAATTTATGTTGTCAAAAGTCTACGTCATCTTAGGGAATGTATGGACGTGAAGGAAGCTAGTATATTATGTTAAGACAGAAGAGTGTGGGGTTCAATCCTCTTTTCCTACCCCTACAGATAAACGGGATGATGGTAGTTGGACGCCCCGAATGTCTTTATAAATATGTATGAAATTCATAAATTGCATTCCTTACGCCCAGACCAACTTAATAATACAAAATACTTGTAATACAAAGTATGTAATTAAAATTATTAAGCGACTTTAGGTTGCCATATTTTCTCATGGCGCTGTTACGTCGGGACCTTTAAACATCGAGGTCTAAAAAAACAATTTGGGTTTTTCAGGATTTCCAAGAATTTTCATCGAAGGGGGGGAAGATTAAGATTGAAACTTTTTCATGTTTTCGGAATGAGAGCAAATTACGTGATTGTAACGAAAACTTGCCTGTAACACTTATTTATGGTATGTCGTCAATTTCCTGTTTCTCTCTAGCCATCCTTATCTGTGACTTTACGTGCATGGTGTAATACATCTGTGCAATGCGGTGTTAACTTGATTGTGATTTACGTAGAGGCTAGAAACTTGGTCCTGTAAATAAATAAATAATGCATCATAATATAAGATTTTTATAGAATGCATACAAAAGATGTTAGTAAAAGTGCTCAATATGAAGGGTATGATAGATAGGAGAGGAAATGAAAGAGGAATAGTGTAAAACAAGGAGAATAGCACCATTTTTAGGGCAGTCGGAGTTACATACCAGTATTCCTACTGGCTTTTGTCACTTGGACACTACTTATGTGTACTTGTATATATTAACATTAATTTAGCTTAGTTGGGTAGACGCATAACAGCAAAACAGGCGTCACGTGCTCGATAGCAAAATGAATTAAAAAATGTTTTAAAAACAAAACAAATGAATTTGTCTGGGTGTTTGTATTGTATTTTTTATATCAACCTCCCCTATCCTTTTTAACCTCCTAGTTGCCAAGCTTCTGAGATAAAGGCTGATAAAACGTTTTTTTTTTTAAATAAAAAAATACATATATAATGAATTAGTGCTGATTTTAACCATTTTTATCTTATTTTATGTTTTATATTATTTTGTATTATATTTTTGTTTTACATATACAAATACACAACATCGTTATTTTGATTGCTGTTATGATGAGTATTTACAACATGATATTTTTTGATAACATTTTGAGTGTGTCCAAATACTTGTTCACAAAATCTGGATTATCTCCAATTACAGGAGTTATTTTCATTATTTTTTGACATCTCATCAAAGATGATCTCACATACTAATATAAGAGTTTCTGCTTAATAAAAAGCTTCTTTACATCTCACCAATAGATGTCTCTAGTGAAGTTCTAGTGATTCATGAACAAGGTTTCTAAATTGGTTCATATATATAGAACTTCCAAGAATTTGAGTAGTGTGGTTGTCAATAATGGGTAGAATTGGTGAATGTTACACGTGTGTAAAGTGATCACTTAAACCAGCCTATGACGGTAGTAAGCCCCGTAAATGCCCAGACTTCCATTTTCTTCTTCATCTTTGATGAGATGTCAAAAAATAATATTTTTTGATTATTTGTTTTTTTGTTGTTGTTATATAAAATACTCGTGAAAAATGTTTCCCACATCTTTTGTAAGCGTGGTCACATAATATCATAAAATGACGTGTACTGGAAGTTCCTAAATTATCGGAATTCTAACCCTTTTCACAAAAGGCTTTCCGGCATAATGTGTCGTAGGAGTACCGCGGGTGAGTTATATTGCATAGCCTAGTTTATTGCCACTTGCATGGCCTAATGTTTCCGAATGACATTGCGTTTTTCCATCCCTCCCCTCACAATGGACTCCCCCATAAGAGAAAAAGGAAGAAAGAGCCCCGGATAGCTTCGGTTGTGTGAACATCTCCGATAACTTTGATTAATGGCCTGGAAACGTCAAAGGGAGATGAGGAAAGATTATTTCTCATTTTTAGATTTACTTTACGATACGAAATAACCTTTTTTGGCGAATCATCGTCACGAGCTTAGGTCTGCGAATGGTCAATAGAGAACGGCGTAGCATCCGACGGCTTGGTGTGGCCATTTTAACAAGAGTAGCGTAAGTGTTATTTATTACTAATTTAAACCCCCTTTTCACGTAAAATCAGATTCATTAAAAGAAAACGTAATGAAACAACATCGTCATTTTCCCTGATTAGTATTAAGTGATACCTATTATTGTTTACATGGTTATTATCAAAGAATTTAATAAGCCGTAATTTTTAAAAATATAAAGATAAGTATTCCAGTAATATAACAAACTTATCGTAGTTTTCGTTTGTATTTTTGAAGCAATTTTAATATTACAAAAATATGCTTATATGTATTTTGTGATGCATTTTACAAAATTTATAAAAATAAATTCAAGACAAAATTTGTTATAAACCACTTTTAATTTTATTAACGTTGCTAACAACTATTTAGGTGTTTAAAAATTATGCGGAATGCATTGAAACACAAGTCACAATAGATTTTAAGAAATACTGATATTTACAAAGTAAAAATTAAATTAAATAAAAAAGTTTAAGTTTCCGTTATTTTTTTATAAATATTTTCTCATTATTTTTTACAATACAATGTTCTCTAATTTAAATCTTTGTTTGCAAAAATACTGAACTTAATTCCCGATCGATGAAATCCAGTAAGGCTATCAAGCAACAATGAAAAATTATCTCTTATAAAAAAATCATACCTTCCTTCATTGTGTAGTGATCAGCTCGTTTGATAACAGGTTCAATTTCTAGGGGATTGAAAATTATATTTCTGATTTTAAACTTTTTTAAAAACATTAATTTAGACTGGTACTTGAAGCACATAGCTGGGAACAATTCCGTCGTGTATTTAATGATCAATATTACTTTGTTTATAAATATAACTGCGCCCTATGTAACATTTGCTGTGGATAAGAAGAAGAAGTATAAGACAAATATATTCAAAATCTCTATTTGCAAAATCCTTAGTAAATAAATAAAAATAAAATATCAAGTAAGCCTAGCTAACCCTGAAGACTCTAAACATCATTTTTAAACACCTGTTTGAAAATGATGCGGAATGCATCGAAACAAGTGTCACAGTGGTTTTTAAGAAATAGTGTTATTTAATAAGTAAAACATTAATTAAAAATAAGTTGAATAAACTTTTAGAAGAAAGAGAACCGAGAAACACGTTATCTGAATTTCAATCGTTCTTAATCTAAGAAAACAAAAAATCTACATGTTATCTATGAAAAATATTAAAAAAAACAATAACTCACAATTTAATCGTCATATTTTTATCTAAACTGCTTAAATTTTATGAAGGAAAATTACCCACCAAATTGTTTTTCTTAAATATTTATGAGATCCAATTTAAGTTTTTAATGTAGGTTCTGTTTAAAAGGAATAAAGGAAATCCACGAAATAAAATGTTAATGTCAGACAGTAGAAATAATTGGTTTGGCACTCAAATTTTCCGGGAATGATGGTCTCTTGTCCACTCATATTACGGAATTTGATTGTTCTTTTTTACTGTAATGCTTAAACTTTAACATAATATTAGGTTGTTAAGTTATGAAATGGCTTATAAATTTGGAATGTAAAATCTATTACTTGATTTGGACTTTGCATGGGAAAAAGCACTTAAAATCGGAAACTCAAGTGAAATCTGAATTTGTTATGTAAATTTTAAGTAAAATGAGCAGGATAGAGTTTGAATTATTTTATCACTCAGCCCTTAGTTATTTTATCAGACATTTTCGTTCGTTAACTACGACAATTTATTCCACCGATATTGCTTGTAACGATATTTTGTATATTTTATATTAAGCATGATTCGTTAAGTCGTTCCATACGTAGCGAACGAAATAAATTTTATTTAAAATAAAAAATGTGAAAACCGCCATTGTAAATCATAATAACTGTTCTGCCTTTACGAACTAAACTTGAACGAATCTTCAAAATAGGTTAAGAGATTTTATTCAATTTCATTCAATTCCCAGTTGGTTATCAACTGTTCAGTTGATCATGTTTGATAAAATCTAAGTCAGATATTCTCATAATCTAATAATTGAATAATTTAGATCAGGAGTAAAAAAGGTAGTTTTTGACGATTCAACATAGATGAGAAAGAATATGGAAGTCTGGGTATTTACATGACTTTTGACAAAGGTGAGTTATCACTTTATACACCTGCAATATTCACCCTTCTACCTATGGTTGACAATCAAAATACGCATGCTTTTGGAACTTCTAGATCAATTCCATGACACAGTACATTTATGACGGGGCATGAGTCCTGTAAATACCCAGACATCCATATTCTTCTTCATCTTTATTTAGATGTTAAAAAAATCCTAAGTGGGAAAAACGCAAATTTGTGGATCACACTCAGACCATCTCAATATCAATTGATTTTCTACAAGTTAATTTTTACCATCACCTTCTTTTTTTTAAAACAAAACACAAATCGAATGGCACCAAGGTCTATTCATACGTTAAGTGGCGCAATATTAAACCAACCAGTAGAATTGTCTTTATAAAAAAATAACAATTTGTTCTACACGTGAGTACTTATAACTTTTTTAAAATTTTAATTTAACTCAGCGAATTGGCATCTTGAAAAAGTTATAAAGGCCTTTATTTTAAATCATATGGAGTACAAAGCGGTGGTAATTTACTTGGAACATTGTGGTTTAAAATAAATGAGAAGAAGTACATAAAGTAAGGATTCTGTTTTAAAAAAATTGTAAACACTTAACGTTTCTACGAGTACATAAAACGTTAAACAAGATCACAGAATAGAGTATCAAATGGAAAATTTTATGTAAATTTTATGTATTTTCAACCACATTGTCTATAATAATGGAAAAACCAGGTTAATTTTTTTGTATTCTGTAAATTATATGACGAAAATATGAAGTTTCGAATTATTATAACCGTCCAACTCCTAGGGGTGTCAAGAAAAATTATGATTTTGAAAAAAATATACTCGTATTATCCTGAACTGATACCTAAGGATCTCCTTGATCAGCATTGATCTCCTTGCCTATATTTAACTTATAATCAAGATAACACTACGTGAATTCGATGCATTGAGTTTAGATAAGGTTTAGATGAAGATTATTCGTCTTTAGTTTGTATTCCTTGTCCAAAGGATTGCACATTTGGCTTCCAAGCTGGAGATTTAAAATACACCTAATCTAATATTTATTTAACTTTTAAACGACTCTCGTTTATCTGGTGGTGTCAATATACCGCAATGATGCTAGTGTATTTTGGCGGTCGATCTGGGAGATTATGTCGCAGCGTGCGCGTTTCTTATCTTCTGATTCATCAATAATATCCACAAATTAAAATTAAAATTATAAATTTTGATTGACAGATATCCATATTTCATACTCTTTTCTCCCTTATAATATCTGCTAAATTTGAAATGGATTACTTTTCAACAAAGTGTTCAGCAAATTTAGTATACAAGAAAAACATCAGGATTTTTTTTAATATTACCCTGTACTGGTACCCGAAGCTCAGGACTAGTCGCCTTGCATTCATACCATAAAATAAAATAACTAAATCATATTTCATCAATTTGATGTAGTGCCCTTAGCACCATAGCGTGCGGATAAGTGTCAGTACTAGTAGTATATCGAAGTGAACATTGTAGGTTTAACGGTTTATGATTTACCATTAATTCAGTTAAACTACCACTAAACTTATAGATTTTACGTATGTACGTACAATACCTGAGAATAAGAATATCAATTTTATTTTTAGGGCGGGTAAAGGCCAGTTTGATATAATGACAAAATAAGGTTTCTTACAAAGAGATATCGCTCACTCCTTTCAAGAACGTCATAAATCAAAAACTTGATTTTTCAGGAGAACGTTTTTAAAGTTTGAAAATATAATACAATGTATTAAAAATAAAGCCACTTACTGAACTTTTTACAGTGCAACAGATCTTTTTAAGTAAAATCTGAAGTTTTTTTCTCCATTTGAAGAATATTTCGTTTATTTAAAAAAATAATTAAACAATAACTTTTCTTCAAAATGCAAAAATAACACTTTCTGCCCTGTAGCGGGTAAATATTAATACCCTGTAATTGGAGATAATCCAGATTTTGTGAACAAGTATTTGGACACACTCAAAATGTTGTAGGTAAATATTAAGTTAAAAATATGCCACTTTTGCTGGGATATAGTACGTTTTCTGGGCATTACAAAAACATGCACAACTCCAAATTGACGATTTTTGATTTATGACGTTCTTGAAAGGAGTGAGCGATATATCATCGGCCGTTTTAAGGAAGAATGCCCGCAGCCAACATTGTATGTATTCTCTATCTAGAGGAGCGAAGCGATCCGTTAGAGATTTGTGTGTATGGACAGACAATAGAGAAATAACAAACGGGTGTCGGGAAAACAAAGAATAATTTAAACGTATCGTGCAAGGAATTTCCGTTTGGGAATAATTACAAGCGACCAACGCTCGCCTCCATTTATTCGTAGACAATGGGGAATCGTGCGCCGGGAGGGGAATTCTCTCCGAATGCAAACACTAGCTTAAAGGTACCAGATTTACGGTTATTGCTGTAAAAACTCATATCTTTTATACGTGATATTCAATTATTTGAAATCGTAAATTATTTCATTTGTTCTCGGCGGAATGGATTGTTTTCAGAAAAAAATATTGCGCGGGCTACCTCGCCGATTACGGGGTCGCCACCATGTATGAACCCAAATGAGTTTTATTCAGTTTCGAAGAGCATTATTTCACCCTTTAAACGATTATAACACGTCATTTCATTAATAATCACAATTTATACTAGTTTTTCAAACGACCGCAATAATCTACAATCATGATTTTTGACAATATGGTTAGACCGTATTTTTAAAAAGAATGAAAATGTAAATCAACATTAATTTTGTTTTATAATCGACAATTGATAATTGGATACATTAAAACCTTCTCTCTAGATCTCACAGAGGGATTTAAATCCCTCAAATATGAATTTTAATTCGATAACTTTAGTATTATAAGAGCTACTTACAACAATTTTTTTTGTAATTTTTAAAATAATATGCAGGAACATTTTCCCTTTTTTATTTTTATAATTTTATATCGATAAATGTTTCAAAATATTGTTCTTGCTTAAAACTACAATCAGTCGTTGCCGCGAGATTTACGTCCTTTTTTGTCTTCTAGTGACATGTTTTATCTTTCACTCTAATAAATGTGGTACTACCGTAACAAGAGAGCGATACAACTAATCTACTCGGCTTTCACTCTCCTTATCATTCATCGTTCACAGTGAATTATTTCACTTTTATATTATAATACTACAAAGTTAGCAATGCTTTTAATAGACAAAATATACTCGGCTTTCGTTTGATCTAGTGTCACAATATTCTAGAGTCCCGCTTCCCGCACTCAGTCGCCGCATGACGGCACGTTAGCACGGACGTGACTCGAATTGACGGCGAATTGGTATTTACTGCAAACAGTGTACTACAATTTCCATTCAAATATGAGCTGGGGTCTGTTGGTATCGTCCTTCAGGTACCCCGTATAGGCCAATGGTGAGGGGGGTCGTAACTCTTAAATTTATACGTATTGTAAATATATGATGTGCGCCTCCGTAGTGTAATGGTTAGCACACTCGGCTACCGTTTTGTAGGTCCCGAGTTCGATTCCCAGCGGAGGATGAAGTAAAAGTCAGTGATTTTTTCACTCCAATATTTATTCAATACTACCCTGGACTGGTACCTGAGGCGGAGGACTTTTCATCTTCCCTATATGTTTTAACGATCGAGATAAACATATGATGATATAATTCATATAATGCAGTGCCCTTTGTATTGTAGGGGATAAGGATTGAAGAAGAAATATATGTTAGTATTGAATTGGAATCAACTCTGACGTCGTTAGGTTACCTGCTTTAAAAGTTACAGATTTTTCAGTAAAGTACTTACGCTGAATGCAATTACAATGACTTTACAACACTTGCAGTTGCGATTTTTCAACGCCTAGCTGATGCGGGGCGGAGGGGGCATGAAGGCGGGCTCAACTAACGGCCGCAATAGAACAATGTCTAGAGCCGGTCCTGCTGTACGTGAGAGGTGAAAGGGACTGATTAAACGAGCCAAATTAACTTTAACTACGCGCTGCTCTGGGCGAATTATTGCTTGTTTAAATTTTAAAATTATTGGGGTTTAGTACCACTATTAGAAACAATTACAACATTTTGAGTGTGTCCAAATACTTGTACAGAAATCTGGATTATATCCAATTTTAGGAATTATTTTTCATAATATATTTTTCGCATCTCAACATAGAAAAAGAAGAAAATGTTTCGAAATTGGATCATACATTTATAGTACTTCCAATAATTTGAGTAGTGTGGTTGTCAATCATGGGTAGAATTGGTGAATGTTACACGTGTGTAAAGTGATCACTTAAACCAGCCTATGACGGTCGTCAGCCCCGGAAATACCCAGACTTCCATATTCTTCTTCATCAATGTTATGATGTCAAAAAAATTATAGAGACGCAATTAATTGCAATCTTATATTCTAAAATTGAGTGTTCAAAAGTTTTAATAAGATAAAGGTTGATTTTTTTAATATATCAAATATCTTCAAATCATAAATCACTTAAAATATTATAATTTGTCGATTGTTCTCAAATTGTGACACAACGTAGCATTCGAATACGCGCGTGCTTTTATTTTATAAATAAATATACATACAAACGTCTGCTCAAAATTTTTAATCTTCAAAAGTAATTCAATAATTGCTTTGAATTTTTTATATAATTTAAAATATGTTTGTTTTTATTTATGTAATTAAAAATGGAAACGTACGTCGGTTCAAAATCTCAAATCTCTTGAAACAACTCAACAATTTCTTTGAAATTTCGAAAAAAAAAATCATTTGAATGCACTCGTATTTCTTTATGACAATCCTAATTTTATGCGTTTTTTACCTGAGACAGAGAAAAACTGTTTCAAATAGACTTTTTACCACCATTGGCAGCACCATCTGTTGAAAGTAAGATCAGTACACGCATACTAGCAATTGCTCATGGCGGATAGCTTGCTTCTTGATAGTTGCAATCTCTCATCATTCTTACTGTTTTCGATTCCATTGTCGTTTCAAAGATTTTCAATATTTTCAATACTTCACTACAAAACAATAAAAATAAAAATTGTTACACATTCAAATAAAAAAAATTTCTACAAAAATTTAAATGAATATTTTTGATTCCTTAAAATCTCAAGTCTCCTATTGTTTTAGAATTTCGACATGCATAAACGTGTTTAGAAAAAAAAACTTTTATAAACCGCAATGGTAGCGCCATCTATTGGATGTAACAGCAACATACGTATTTGCTAACCATTCTTTATGGCAGACAGCGTGCTATATGGCAGATGAGCATTAGCATTTCCAATATTTTTTTTCATTGCATTGTTGTCTCATGCTTCATTTAAGAAGCATTATGAAATGAAACATATAAAAAATGTGTGCTTTCTGTTTTCTTTATTTTCTACATTACTAGACTGAGTCACTGCAATGCGCCACCGAGTAGAGCTAGTATATAATATTCTTATAATATTTAGGTTTTCTATGATGTTTATAAGTTTTTTTTGTAAAAAAATTGTAGTCCGCCTCCATAGTGTAATGGACTGCATCCTCGGCTACTCTACTGGAGGTCCCGGGTTCGATTCCCAAGGGTAGATAAATATGATTTTTTTTCACTCTAATATTTACAATATTACCTGAAGCGGAGGTCTAATCACCTTTTCTTTATGTTTTAACAATCAAGCTAACACTGCTTTTATATGATGCAGTGACCACTCCATCGGGTGCGAATAAGGGTTTCATAAAGATGAAGCAAAATATCCGAAACTTATTAATTAAAATACGCCTCACGTTATATGTATCAGAAACTTCATAATGTTGTGATCATTTTGCTTTTAGCTAATTCAACTCCCTGCTTCTGACTTTTTACAAAGCACATCTCTACGGTGCAATTAAACTCGTTTTACAAGTTTCAGTGCGGGACGATCGACCACAGAGTTGCATTTGTAATAATTAGTTTTATGTCGGATTCTGCATTCTCGTGAAAGGAAGATAAGGGGAAGAAATACGGCTTTTGCCACTATTCTCACTGTGACTTGTCGCGGCTTTGTTCATTATAAATATTTCACCTCTGCTTTTGAAAGGAACAATGTACACCCTTTTAGTTTTAATTTGTTCCATTATTTATGCAGCGCGAGATGTATTCTACACAACGACCGGATGAAGCAAAGTAATTTGTTGTTGAAAAGTATTTCTTCCGTATATTTTTTGTTCATGACAGTACAATGTATTGAAATGAAAACATAAAATAAAATAAAAATACATTTAGTTTTACAAATAAATACTTTGTATTTACAAGAAAAATTACAGCTTATACTTTGTTGAAGTTATCGCTAGACAATACAAAACGAAAATCTTAAGCTGCGAGCTAACAATGGTAGTTCTGTAAGTAATTTGAAAAGATTTATTGAAATAACTATTACGTCTTAGAAACATAACAAGCATCAATTGGTAAGAACATATATTTATATATATAAATATATAAATATATATATATATATATATATATATATATATATATATATATATATATATATATATATATATATATATATATATATATATATATATATATATATATATATATATATATATATATATATATATATATATATATATATATATATATATATATATATATATATATATATATATATATATATATATATATATATATATATATATATATATATATATATATATATATAAATATATACATACATATATATATATATATATATATATATATATATATATATATATATATATATATATATGTATATATATATATTTACAAAAATATATACTACGTGTGTTTGTTAATTTTTATAATTTGATTGCGTATTTTATCATTACCGTGCTTTTTTTAAATTATCATGTCATATTATAGTTTATCATATAATTATAATAACATAAGAAAAATATATCTGCAGGTTAAAAAATAATAATCTGCATCTACAAAGAATCAGTATTTAATTTTTGTATTCGAATATTTTTTTCCATTCCGTAAGTCTATATCTTAGGTATACCTACTCTAAAGAGACTGTTACGCAAGCTGGCAACCCCTAGTACTCTTGCCATTTAAATAATTTTTGTTATGCTAAAAGAAAAAGAACCTTATTCATTTTCTTTCTCACATAACAGTATTATTTTCATTGTGAAGTCTTTCAATTTTGTCATCTGTGTCTCATCAAATGCAATAAATTTCCAGATCCATACATCAATTTATCAGAAGGCAAAGTGATCGGCAGATGCCGGCCGAGGATATAGTAAAACATCAGGGTTTAAACACTCTTATGGAATATTGTTGGAGATTCCGACGGGAATCGAGCCAGGTACTTAATACATCGCATTCAAATATGCAAACTCATAAAATATATACGTCATAATATAGATTTCTCGTAACCGGTTATACGGGGTAATTCAGGAATTGTTAAAATAAAACAGACGTAACTCTAAGTGGATAATAAATTATTTCCAAATCAATATGATCCATGCTCGATCAGAGAGACGTCCGTAGATATGGTTTTATCCATTTCTATTTGTCCAATGATAGAATACTGGATGGAGATAAATGATCCACCGCTATTCTCCCCAAGGATTCTGCAGAGAAAAGAAATCTCTTCGTCGAAGCAAAATATCCTCTTTTAATCATTAATCAAGTCTCAGCTTGTCAATCACGATATTTAATCATACTCTGAAAATTTTATAAACGGGAAATACCTTTATCTTTACTTTATGATAGTAAAAAAATGTAATTTTGTCTTTGAACGAAAAAAATTATGAATTTTATTGGAATTAAGTTAATAAATATTCAGTATATTACCATTAAAATCACTATATAGGTTCAATTTCTTTATCTTTTATTTTTTTATTCAAATTTATTTTATTTTTATTTTTATTTTATTTTTTATTCAAATTTACGTTTGAACTATTTAGCTGGGATGTCACACAGAAATTTTAAGCAGTTTTATAAACTGCAAAAATATTTGTCGCCTTTAGATAAAATATTTAACCACATGTGTACTCAGTTCTCCTCTGTAATGAAAATGATGACCTATACAATAAACACTTCTAAAACCATGTAACACAATTTCTTTTTCGTGTAGTTAAAAATATTTTAAAAACATATTTCATTCCTTAAACTATCTTTAAAAAAATATTTTAAGTAAATAATCATTCAATTATAACGGTTATTTTTTATTGTACGTTCTTAACTTATTTTTGTATACATTGACGTTTAGTAAAATTATCTAAATAAGATGGTGCTAAATTTATTACTGTATTCGTATTTATTGTAACAAGTATTTATTAGCAACCATTTCTTGAATAATTTATACTTTTCACATTTATTATATTTATTTTACAAGCATTACTTATCATATAAAAATAAAGTTCTTTACTCATATTCTTTAAAATAATACTGTTTGGTAAAAACACACAAAAAATTATATTAATGTAAGTAAATACTTATTTCGTTTTTAAAATTTATAATTTCAAACGCAATACTACTACGATAAACAGAATGTCAGAGCTTATTAGCGTTGAAATTAAAAGGATATCATTTTATTAAATTTTTGTTCCTAAATATGTTTAAAAGGGTCTGTGACTAATTGTATTTATTTATTGTTATTTTCCTTACATGAAAACGGAAACCTATGTCAAGATACCACCTTTGTTGAAACATTATATACAAATTCAAACGTAAAGTACATTACTTACGGTTGATGTGATTTCGTTTGGTGTATGGGAAAGTAATTTGATGTGAAGGTTCATTATTATTGTTGGCTTTGTTGGTTTTGCCTCTCTTCGAATAAACATGTAATTAAGGGTAGAATAGGTTAAAGGTCACATTATGGCGGCCTATCTATCGAGACGTGATGTTTTAGAATCAGAAAATAATTATTTTAATTCAAGTATTATGTACTTCATAACTAAGTTATCAACTAAGCCAGCAATAAAGGTGGCGAAATATACAACAAAGATACATAAATTCATATTTATTTTCACTCATCGAGATGTCTACCCTACTTAATTATTCCACCACATGTCTCAATATTATACTAATATTACAATGCTTGAAATTTTTTTTACTACTAGATTTCTAATATTATCTAAAATCTGTTTTAAAAATACTTTTAAAGGTATTTTATTTAATACCAACAAAATATAATATCCAAAAACTTGTTCACAAATCCGGATTGTCTCCACTAAGAACGTATTTTATTTTATTTTTTGACATTTTCAACATAGATGAAAAAGAATATGTAAGTCAAGGGTGTACAAGGCTAACGACTGTCATAGGCTTGATTTAGTGATCACTTTAAATAAATAAATATTCAACAATTCTTCTCACGAATGACAACCACACTTTATTTTTTTTTTGAAACTTATAGAAATATTACTCAATCTTCTGACACAGTAGGTACGAGTGAGTTCACGGCCATGCCTGAAGAGCTGTAACATACAAAGTAAAAAAATGTATGCATCTATGAAGTAAAAATTTACAAAAGATAATTAAAATAAAAAATATATAATAAAATAAATGTTTAAGCCTATGACGGTCGTAAGCCCTGTAAATGTTTAGACTTCCATATTCTTCTTCATTCATGTTGAGATGCCAATAATTTAAAAATTCAAAAACCAATATTTTAAAACATATCTTAATAATGATACAAGTAGATAATTAATAAGTACACGAAAACTTGTTTGAAGAAAAAATTAAATGTAATGAACTCAGTGATGTTAGTTAAGCGATACAGGAAGTTAATTTTTATTCTTCATTTTTTTAATATCACCCTGTACATACAAAAACAAAAAGTTTGAACAATATATAGCGATTAAAACTACTGAAATTTAGGGTTAGATTTTAAACTTTCATTGGATTGAAAGGGACCCTTTTATTGTCCCCCAAAAGTCACAGTCCAAGTGTCGCAGTGCGGTCTATCGGTTACGGTTCCTGACCTCTTGTAGAAACTCGGGATTGTACCTGTTGCCGGGCAGTTACCAGGAGCGACCTCGCATGGAGGAGGTGACTTGGCTAAACTGTGTGGAAAACTCTTGGTTTTACGGAGTGCGCTCTGTCGGTCGCGGCGCCAGCCACCATGCACCGTCTACAACTTCTGCCTCCCTGAAACACAAACTGAAAGCAATTTCGAATTTGTTGCTTGCGTTTTGTATTTTTTTGGAGGAAAAAATATATTTTTACGATTTTAACTGGTTTATTTGCGTAAAATATTTTATTGCGTTTTTATGTTATATCGTACTTTGTGGCATTGATCATGGTTACTTTGAGAAATTAATGACCATAACAAACACACACATACACCCACACACACACACACACATGCACTCACACACACACACACACTCACACACACACACACACACACACACACACACACACACACTCACACACACACACACACACACACACACACACACACACACACACACACACTCTCACACACACACACACACACACACACACACACACACACACACACACACACACACACACACACACACACACTCACACACACACACACCCTCTCTTCTCTTTTTTATCTCTTAATGTTCAACAGTATTTATAACATAAATGTGGAATATTTATTTGGCTTTTGTCATTATCAATCTAACTTTTTTTTCTGTATAATTCTCAAACAAATAAAATAATAAATAAAGAAACAATTTTTTTTTGCGCACGTTATTGAGTTCTTTTTTTAAATATTTTTCCTTTTTGATCATATATTATGAATCCCTGATCTTTGAAACCGATGGTTACAGTGTAGAAGCAAACCTATAAAGAGAGGAATGGACGGTATGAAAGAAAATGAAATCAAGACAAGAAAGTGAAGGACTGGAGAAAGATGACTATAGGAGCCTCTGAGAAGAAGAAAATAAACTAAGAAAGAAAATTAAAAATGCAACAAATAAAAAAAATCTACGATACATAAATTTTTACTGCATAAAATTTTCAATGCTATAAAATACTTGTGTTCATATTTATAAACACAGTATAAATGAAATAAGTGTTAGGATAAAAACATACAACCTACCATGGGTCTCAGACGGAAAAACTAAATATTATGTCTGTCCACGAAAACTACATAAAAATAAATACATTCAAAGACAAATGGTGTAATAAAAATTGACAACCACACTACTCAAATTCTTGGAAGCCCTATATATATGAACCAATTTAGAAACCTTGTTCATGAATCACTAGAACTTCACTAGAGACATCTATTGGTTCATGTGCATATATATATATATATATATATACGCACATGAACCAATTGGTTCATATATATAGGGCTTCCAAGAATTTGAGTAGTGTGGTTGTCAATAATGGGTAGAATTGGTGAATGTTACACGTGAGTAAAGTGATCACTTAAACCAGCCTATGACGGTCGTAAGCCCCGTAAATGCCCAGACTTCCATATTCTTCTTCATCTTTGATGAGATGTCAAAAAATAATATGAAAATAACTCCTGTAATTGGAGATAATCCAGATTTTGTGAACAAGTATTTGGACACACTCAAAATGTTGTAAAAATCAAACATTTGCGGCCCTTCATTATTACACACCGTGTTTTTCCTTTCTATGCCAAGTTTTCACCGCCCAACAGCTCACGTTATATCGAATAATATATTAGGGAACTCTGCGGGCACCTACTCAAAAACACAACGCGACCTAACCGTTTATGTGGTAAATTTGTGTGTTGCTAATGTATTCAGGTTATATGAGCTGACTTATGCAAACAACACTTCAACATGTTTTGCGTGTGCTTAAGGTGGCATGGTTTAAAAATTATTAAATTTACTAAAAATTACTTTATTAATTCGAAATAAAACGAAATGCGTGAACGCGCTTATTAAAATTTCATAATCGAAAGGCTAACCTCAATGAAATCAGTGTTTAATTTAACTAAAGTCAGTTTATTAAATAACAATGAAATTTCAAATCATATTCTACTAAGATTCTTTACAAGGTTTTTGATCAAAAAAGTGCATTAGTAAAGGAAGATTACCAAACGTTTTTTAGACAAAAGCACCAAACAGTAGCATACAGTATATATTTGCACATAAAACGTGCAAACCCTACCATACTAGAAAAAAATATTGAAAACTGTGATAGTGAGGAAAATGTCTAATACATACTTCATAATACTTTATTTTTTAACTAAGCTTTGATGGGTTATCTTTTTTCGACAAAACACACATCATTAGAATCTTAAGACATACATGAAGAGAGTCATTTATTGCATATTTTTAAAATCCATTAAAATGCTTTATTGTTTACTACCTGTCCTGATTAAAATTTCTGTTCTTTGATAGTGATAAAAATGAGGCCTGTAATGTGAGCAGTTCGTTTCCATTCCTTTCGATCTCGCTTCCCTTCACGAGGGAACAGTCTGATTATTTTAATTTGAAGTCTACAAACAATTTCGACAAGGACACAAAAGGTTGGGAACCTGTGATAAAGTGTGTGGTTTTTATCCAAGTAATAAATAAAAAACAAATCAAAACTTAATGAATCTATCAAAAACACGATAAATATGATACAACATTTTGAGTGTGTCCAAATACTTGTTCACAAAATCTGGATTATCTTCAATTACAGGAGTTATTTTAGTATGAATTTTTGACATCTCATCAAAGATGAAGAAGAATATGGAAGTCTGGGCTTTTACGGGGCTGACGACCGTCATTGGCTGGTTTAAGTGATCACTTTACACAAGTGTAACATTCACCAATTCTACCGTTTATTGACAACCACGGTACTCAAATTTTCGGAAGTTCAATATATTTGAACCAATTTAGAAATCTTGTTCTAGAATCACTAGAACTTTACTAGAGAATTCTATTGGTGAGATGTAAATAAGCTTTTTACTAAGCAGAAACTCTTATATTAGTATGTGAGGTCCGAATCCTGGATTATAATCACACACATGAGAAACTCCAGAAAACACCATTTTCATTTTTATTATTTAAGCTTATAATTTGACCAGATAATTTATTTACAATATTTTGAGTGTGTCCAAATACTGGTTCACAAAATCTAGATTGTCTCCAATTACAGGAGCTATTTTCATATTATTTTTTGACATCTCATCAAAGATAAAGAAAAATATGGAAGTCTGGGCATGTATGGGGCTGACGACCATCGGAGGGTGGTTTAAGTGATCACTTTACACACGTGTAACATTCACTAATTCTACCCATACTAATACAATTAATTAATCACTTTAACCAGCCTATGACGGTCGTCAACCCCGTAAATGCCCAGACTTCCATATTCGTCTTCATCTTTGATGAGATGTTAAAAAATAATATAAATTTGATATATAAATATACACTTCAGTTTAATAATAATTCAATTTATCGATTTTATGTGTATCCAACTTCCGGTTACGTGTCACAACTAAAAATCAGGTTCAGCTGTGACTAACAAAAATGAAATTTCACATCAATTTCAACTGTATAAAAAAGAAAATTAATGAATAACAAGACCCCCTGGTATCCACTTTTATGGTGAAAAATGGATTTTGAAAAAAAAAAACATCGCCACAAAATCAAATTAATGGATCTCGGCGTCCCTCGATAGTCCATCAATAACTGGTATGACAACCGAGCATAATGCATACATAACATCTAGTATCGATGTTTGATTCGCGGAACTCTTTGAAGGGTTCTCCGTATGGTCTAATCAAGCGTGCCTATGGAGAACGGTTGCTTTGTTGAATTTGCATTTACGACCTATCAAAAGGTTTACTGTTTGGCGTTGTGTGAGCTGAAGACATTAAGGTTACTGAGGGTGTCAGGGATGCTACTCTCGACTGACGAGAGCTTGTTACGCTGCGAATAAATTATTTCGGTGAAATTTCCATATTAAATTTTTAATGCTTTGTTAATAAGTTCTCACGTGTTTCAATTAAGGCACATTTAAAATTAATGCTTGTTAATTATTTGTGACCACATGTTTTATAAATTAATCTTGATTATTGTGAGTTTTATTACTACATACAACCCTTGTTTAATTATTTGAATTTAATTATTTTCATAGGCTCCTAAGTAAAAAAAATGCTTTTAGGTGTATTTGGCCAATTCAAATTCTTAAAAAAATAAAAGTTAACCGTATTTTATGTTTGTTTAAATATTTGCATACAAATACAAAATTTTATCTCACAGAGAGTTATTTTAAAGATTTTTTAAGGGC
>NW_028281014.1:1557500-1705000 GCF_059751285.1 Brachycentrus maculatus
AATATTTATACGCTACAGGACAGAAAGTGTTGTTTTTGCATTTTGAAGAAAATGTATTGTTTTATTATTTTTTTAAATACCCATACTAAATATTTTTCAAATGGAGAAAATACTTTCAGATTTTACCTAAAAAGATCTGTTGCACAGTTAAAAGTTCAATAAGTGGCTTGATATTTATTTTTAATACATTTTATTATATTTTTAAACCTTAAAAACGATCCCCTGAAAAATCAAGTTTTTTTATTTATGGCGTTGTTGAAAGGAGTGAGCGATGTGTTAAAAACGCTTTTCTGGGTTATTTCAACGTGTGTAGTTTACACTTTTCGACGACTTTTAGTCAGGAGTATAGATGTCGTCATCTGAGCTAGGTACAGGAATCAAGAGTTCAAAATCCATTTCATCACTGTTCGAATACAAAGATGTTATTTTCTTGAACCAGATTGAATTTTGTTCAATGCAATTTTATCTGTTTATACAACTGATCAAACGAATTTTCTTCAGACATTTCTAGAGAGACTACTTGCATCGCGCTGCAATGTTTTAATTTTTTAATGATCGTACATAATTTTTCCGAATTTGTGAATATACATAAATGTATGACTCTTTCGTGAATTGATTTTCTAAAAGGATGCTGTGTTAATTTTTTTTTGTATTTGGTTGTTTTATGTTGTCTACTTTACATTTTTTTTAAATCTCTTTATGCTTATTAAGTAG
The DNA here is from genome assembly GCF_059751285.1 of Brachycentrus maculatus. Taxonomy (NCBI): domain Eukaryota; kingdom Metazoa; phylum Arthropoda; class Insecta; order Trichoptera; family Brachycentridae; genus Brachycentrus; species Brachycentrus maculatus. Next base: position 1,558,215 of record NW_028281014.1, read on the forward strand.
GTACGTACTTGGTTTAGTGCAAGTTTTACTTTATACAGAGTCAAGGCACATTATACTATCATAAAATTTATTCATGTATGTTTCACTATGACCTCATGCAAATTATTGAGGCAGGTGGAGTTAGCTCATTTACTACCATAGAAATTGAGGCTTATTTTAATAGTTTAGAAATATACCGTTAACATGTTTTAATACATAACAAAACGCGTTATAATCACAATTTTAGTCAAAAATTTTTTTGAAAAATATACACCAAAATACTGTAATATTTCAACTCTGGTGAAAAGTTAACAAATAAAATGTTGTATGATGTTAATTTTAGTCAAGAGTGAATGACACATTGAAATGTTATAAAATGTAAATTTTACTCAAAAGTGATGTTAACCTTTATACGGATGAATCTATGCATATATTTAATAATAAAGAAATAAAATCAACATTACAAGAAGCCCATAATTTATTTTTTAAACGACAAAGACGGCGTTCGGTGGTTCAAAGTTTTTTTTTTATCAAAGTACTATTGTATGATAAAACTTATCTGGCGCTGAAATTCTCGGAAATAAATTTTATTTGTAAATGAAATAACTTCTGCAGAACACCTTACAATGTAGAAAATCAATCATTCACAATCTGACTGCATTTAGCTGACACCGTCTCTCCTCTACTGAAGGTACCTGAACTTCACCATAATGTACAGGGTGAATCAGAACTCAACGATTGTATGAATTAACAAATTTAACAATTCCATGAAAATTATATTCTTCTTGTAAGCTATATAGTTTTACATTTATTAGCAATTATTATTTTTTATGTCTATTAATATTTTTGATGTAAGACTTACAAAACTGTTGACGTATGTAAATTTGACTTTGAAAGATTTTTAGAGATGATAAATTTGGAAATAATATTTCAATGTAAAACTAAACGGTGACGCAATGTAGGATGAACATGATTTTATCTCTTTAGACAATCTCCTTAATAAATAGTGATTTTTTTAATTGAATAATTATTCATATTAATTATTTCCGAACCAAGCGCGAAGGAACACATACCTGTGTTGATTTTAACGAAATAGTTTTGTGCTTATCGGGTAAAAATTTGTTGAAAATTTACAAATAAATTATTCAGAAAAAACCTGGGTAAATTGAATATACAAGCTTAGACTTTTTGTCAATTTATGCCTATAAAATAAACAAGTATGACGCGAAGCCCTTACAAAACGTGTTAAATAAACCAAATTCATTAAAAAAGTTTATAATTCCTCAACTTGAAGTATCCTCATGTGCTTGTCTACTTATTCTTGGTTGGTACCCATTAGTAATAATTTGTATTGTTATCTAAGTGAAAAATGTACCCCGAGACTTGAGTTATCGGTCACCGTATACTTTTATTCGTACGACATAAATTTGTGGTGTTGAGTGTTGAAGTTGGTAGGTTGGGTGGATGGCGGATGGCGGATGGTAGATGGTAGATCGGTCGTTGGGAAGTCGGTGGTCGGGAGAAGCCGCAATGACGGAATAATTGTCGGGAATTTCTTCTCCGCGCCCGGGAGAGGGAGAGAGCGGAGAGTTGAATAGAATATTTCATAAGACAGATTCATATTGCTGCCACAGAAAAAGGAAGGAGAAAAGGAGATGTTGGAATCTGACGACACTGTAAATGGTGACAGAGTCGAATTTAATTTTTTATTTTAGATGTTTCACAAAAGAAAAAGAAAACAGTAACATTTATTCAGTAAATAATGGACTCTCTCGATGTCTCTCCTAACAACATTAAGAAAATGACGTAGAAATCATTAATAATTCTTCTTGTTCCTGGCTACATCCCAACTTAACGTCTTTGCAGACTGCAGGGGTCAGTTTTCCTCGTCCTCAGGTTGTAGGCCCTTCTGTCATGGACAACGTCACCTAGGCTATGTCTTCGAACCATGTTCTCTCTTTGCAGCATCCATGAATTTTTTGGTCTTCCTCTCAATATCTTCAAAAAGCATTTACACAGCACCCCAAGTTACGTAACACTCGGCTTACGTCAATTCTCAGGAAAGTAACATGGATATCTAGGAAAAACAGTTAGGATCACAGAAATAGCATGACTTTGAAGTGTTTATGTTAATAATAATAACTTAAATATATTTTTTTAATATTATTTTTAAGACTACAATTTTTCACATTTACAACTTTAGTTTTTGAGATCCAATGGTAGTAAAACTTAAGTCTTATTACTAGATTTCCGAAAAATCATAAATGATGAAAAATGATTTTTCGATGGCGATGAAATTTAAATCATAATAACAATTTTTCAGTTTTGTAAACATATAAAAAAATCCAGACAAATTTAAAGTAAACTTTCCAAAAATCACATTCATATCATAAAAATAAAAAAACTTTTGAAAATTTCACGTTTTTAGGTTTTAGCAGGACACCAATAAATTAGCCAGACAATTTTATTTTATATTTTATATAAATTAACATAGTGCACGACATTATACGAATTTATGAATTTTGACAGTAAAAACATAATACAAATAAAATACGTATAAGTAAACTTATTATTTAACTTATTATTTATATGTAAAACAGAAACAAATGAAATTTATGTGTTAACTTATCTGATCCTCCCCTGCCAGAAGATGGACCCGACCACCACAGTTCCTAATGACTACCTTCCTTACCTTGGTAAGTACGTCACTCTTCGCCAGGGATGGAATCTACAAAACTATTTTATTATGTTTTAAAACGAAACATAACCTCCTCGTAGTCTCTTCTCAAACCTCATCGTAAAAGCTTTAATTCGTTAAAACGATAAAAATTATCACCCATTTCTATTTTTTGTAAAGTTTGCCTTTTTACAGCAAAATTTTACATAATTAACTTGTTAGATCCCTATATGCAACTTAATGCTACAATACATGAAAAAAATATATGGAAATATTAAAAAATAAAAAATTGAAAAATCCTTTGGGGCTGTGATGCTTTTATTCGAAATAAACAAAAAACATAAGAGCTTAACAATGACTATAATAATACTTGAAGGATAAACAAAAATATTTCAAAAATTATATGTTTATCCAGGTACCAGATTTATGACAGACGGTCGACTGCGAAACGGGAATTGCGGGTTCAATTTCAACCAGTTGCAAAATGAACTCAAGAAATATTTATTGGTCTGTGCGTTTGTAATGTATTTTTCATATCTACCTTCCCTTACCTAACTGTCCTACATGCAGACAAGCCTTTAAAAATTTTGAACGATACGATAAATCTGTATCGCTTTTTAATACCTGTCCCTCATTGATGAGGCATAAAGATCTATCGGATTTGGTGGTGTCTTATTTAGAAACTATGACAAGACGAAAAAGACAAATTAATGAGCTATGTTTGTATGATACAAATCTTGATTGATATATGATTTATATGTAAGCCATTATGTATATTGTATTGTTTTATCTTTTGTATTGTTTTTAGGGAACAACCTTATTAATTTATTGAGAACTATACACATCCACTATCATTTTTAAGAAATAAAAACTAAATATGCCATAAATCCTTGTACATAATAAGCAAGGAGAATTTTCTAAGGCAACTAATATTTTTTTTAAATACCTGTCCTCAATGATATACAAGGTACTCGGCTGTCCAAACTTAAAACACAGTAAGGGACATTTTTTTATAGTACTTTTTTTTTTGCATTTTTGGACTAAGTAGAATCTACTTAGTCTAAAAATGCAAAAAAAACTACCACAAAAAAATGTCCCTTACTGTGTTTTGAGTTTGGACAGCCGTACTGCATCTCGAGATTGATTAAACGCCGCTATAAACAAAAAAAGTGTGATGCCAACTTTTTGAACCATAACATTTTTCATTGCGGCATCGATCGGATTAGGTAAGTAAAATAATTCATGATTTTTTTAAAAATTAAATGTTAAATGTTGAAAATTAAAATATCAGCGCACAGCTTTTTTTAAACTTATTTTGACACTCGGGCCGTCTTCCATCCCTGGCATGCGCCGTACCCAATAGTCGTGTTCAGTACCCGCCACAGTACGTGAAGGAATATTGTACGGAGCCTATTTACGACCCGCACCAAGCAACATTTTGTACATAAATATGAACATTTCTCCATTTATGCAACACACTTAGATTAAAATTACTAACATTTCAAATTCCTGGCACAAAATGTTATTTATTACCCACCTTGAATTATTCACACAGATGAATAAATGATACATAAAAGCAGTGGTTACATTTTATGTCACGTGTTACGATAGTTTTAATATGCAAGAGTGTATTAGTTGCTAAATTCAAATTCTGTATGTAGAACTTCCAAGAATTTGAGTAGTGTGGTTGTCAATAATGGGTAGAATTGGTGAATGTTACACGTGTGTAAAGTGATCACTTAAACCAGCCTATGACGGTCGTCAGCCCCGTAAATGCCCAGACTTCCATATTCTTCATCTTTGATGAGATGTTAAAAAAATATATGAAAATAACTCCTGTAATTGGAGATAATCCAGATTTTATGAACAAGTATTTGGACACACTCAAAATGTTGTAAAACAAATACTTAGTAGACTTTTTATCTTTCGTTTATTTTGTGTATATTTTTTTACGCGCATAAAACCAGTTGTTACGAATAAAGAAAGATAAAGCTGGCGTCACAATCAACATTAAGATTCTCGTCATTAAACGCAACTCTCGCGCGCTACCATTTGTCAAAGTGGAAGATTAATGATGACACTAAATCGCCAATGATCACAGCAAGGAGTAATTACGTATCTCGCGTATGGCGCGCTAATCTCGACAGTCCGGTGGATGATGAAAGGAAGGGGCGAGGAATCGAAATGAGGAATAAATCAAACATTGAAATGGGGTAGTTTTAAAACTTTTTATAAAGATAAGAATTAAATTGAATAATAATATTTTTAATGCGTTAAATTGATCATACACAAATGTTCGATTTTATTCCACAACGAGATTGTGACCAAGATTTTCTTGAAATCACAGTATAATTAAAATGTAACTTTGTTTTATAATCACTATAAAGTGATTTTAAAACAAAGCTACATTTAAATTATAAAATGGAAAATCACAAAAATAGTGCTTCAAATATAAATCATATGATTAAAATTGTTATTAATATGTATTCTTCTCCTTCTTCTGCTTAGTGTAGGCCTTGTAGCCTGTTTTTATGAGGGATTAGCCTCCTGCGATGTCAATTTCCAGCTGTCAATACATCTCTTTGGTGGTTTAGTTAATTAGTTATTAGTTTTTAAATGTTCACTTTTTTTGGATTCATTGTGATTGAGAGAAGTAACTGGCAATTTGGATGGAATTAAAAAAAAATGTAAAGTAACTGTATAGTAACTCTACAAAATTCGATACGTTAAATAAGGTCCATTGTTCTAATGTATAATTTTTACGTTTTTTCTGTATATCCTTTTATTTAACGATATTTGTTTTTTTGCGGATTTGGCCAAAATATTTTTTTTTATGTTCTGTGCAATTTTATTAAATTCATTAGCTTTCTACCTGGGTTTATTTCTCCATTTTCATATTTTGAGTTGGAATAAACGGCGAAAAATTGTAGAATATATAATGTTATTAGTATCCAATAAACCGTTTCAAAAGCTAAATGTTAAGTGGCATGGAATTAGGATAATTTAATCGAATCAACATCAATATCATTACACCTCGAGCATCGTGATAATTTTATCTCTACGTATGGCGAATATTAAAGTGGTTCTCTTATTACTGGCAACATTCTCTATTTTATTTTTACGTTAGGTTCAATTTCCTTCTGGTACCTCTCCAATTACTGAAAAATGGCCGCTATCTTGAAGGATCTCTCGACAAAGTGAAAAGATTCTAACCAAGTTGAACCCTGGTCCACTCTATTACGGGAACCTGTCCTTCGCTTTCCACATCATTATATTTCTGGGGACGTTGGTGCTAGTCATGTATCAATGCATATGCCAAACAAAATATTGATTTTGCATTGGAAATTATTGATTATTGATTTCATTGGAAATTCAAATATTTACAAACACACAAAAATAAACTTAACTAACAATACAAACTTATACAGACTATAAAATAGAAAACTAAACATGATAACTCCTTCGTACCGCATAAAAATATATGTTACCCGATAATGTATTTTTTTAAATGTGTAAGATGATATCTATCAAAAAGTTGAACAAAAAAGTCAATCTCCAAGCACAAGAGCTCACTCTCTTTTTTGGACAGGCTCAGCGCAACTAAAAGTATAATATTGTTCTAAGTAGAAATTCATAGAAATTGTATTAAATTGTAAAAATTTTTTTTTTTTTTTTAAGTTTATATATACTCTTTTTGTTTAGCATCGAGTTTTCTCCATCATTATTTATCATCTGATATGAGCTTTTTCTAAATTCAATTATGTAGACATGGCTTTTTTGCAGTCAGTAATATTTTATTTTTAATTTCTTTATTCAAGTGTGAACTTTTTTTCATTGATCAATGTTTAAATACTCGATATCTGTCAAAAGGTAAGAGGTATAGTCTTAGTGAACGCACGACTTAAAAATCTAAATAAAACTGTTTCTGGCTAAAATTCGTTAAAAATGTCAGTTACGAATTCGAATTAAAGAATGCCTCTATAGTGTAATAGTCAGTACGCTCGGCTACCGTTCTGGAGGTTCCGGGTTTGATCAAATATATATATATATATATATATATATATATATATATATATATATATATATATATATATATATATATATATATATATATATATATATATATGGGTGGGTGTATGTGTGTACGTGGGTAGGGGTATGAGTTTTTCGAGGGAGTAGCCGTTTATTTTCAGCACTGAAAATATTGTTTAAAAATATTCATAGGCATGCACCTTCATAAATTGCTCAACTTTTACCGCTATCCCAGTTTTGCATAAAAGTTATTCACAGTATAATACGACCCGCAATAAGTGTCAAATAATTCTCGCAGTTGGCATCACAGAATCGAGTTCGTCCGAGGAGAAGTGCTGGGTTCGTTAACCCTCGGGGAGCATTGTCAGTTATTAACTGTTCCTCAGTCACTTTAAAGCTTTTTCCTGGGAATCAAATCCGAGACGGGCACAATGCGAGAGGCAATTAGAAACATCCAGCCATGAAATGTCAAGCATTTTCGAAACCAAAATGGCGGCACTAAGAGATTATTAGCTCTTTAGTTTAACAAGCGTATAATTTTGGCGTGACTCGAAATAATCTAAAATTTCTTCCAGTATTATAATCATGACAATATTACTTCAAAATGGTAAATTCATAATTGCACACTTAAATAATGTAGATATATATCTTACTAAGGATACTTACTAAGAAGAATTTACTAAAAAAATATAGATGTATATTGATAAATTGGAGATTCTTCAAAATATGACTATATGTAGAAAATGTAGAAAAAAATGAGAGATGAACACAACTGGTTACCTGTAAAAAAATAGACTAATATAAATATACAACATTTTGAGTGTGTCCAAATACTCGTTCACAAAATCTGGATTATCTCCAATTACAGGAGTTATTTTCATATTATTTTTTGACATCTCATCAAAGATGAAGATGAATATGGAAGTCTGGGCATTTACGGGGCTGACGACCATCATAGGCAGGTTTAAGTGATCACTTAAACCAGCCTATGACGGTCGTCAGCCCCGTAAATGCCCAAACTTCCATATTTTTCTTCATCTTTGATGAGATTTCAAAAAAATATATAATATGATATAAATATGCTTATTTTTGTACATAATTTTTTTAACGATAGATTTCCTTAACATTTTAAGGATAAGGTAATTTTAAAAAATAAAAGCATATCGTTCCAAATAAGGATAAAATAAGACTGCCATTTAAAAAAATAACAAAGAGTCCCAAAATTGTATTACGTTGCCTTTGAAAATGTATGATTAGATGTCCGAATGTATGAAAATTGAAAAGAGATCAAAAGAATTTAAAAATGAATGTTTTTAGTGTGAGAAGATATAAATACAATATATAAGTCCAAAAGATAGTTTGTATTAAATGTAATATAAGTTAACTAAAGAAATTTTAAAAAAAAATACTTTCAATGAAAAAATTTGTTGGTATGCTGATTCTCTAAGGGTGAAGACTGACCGGAGCCATTTCGTCGTATCGTAACATGTTACGATGCGAGTATCGTATAGTCAGTACAGCGACCCGAGTGCTCCATCCATAGTTTCGGACGCTCGCTGATGCTCGCCCCGAGCGATGTTACGACGTTACGTTATGACGAAATGCTCCGGTCAGTCTCTACCATAAAAAATAATTATCTTTAAAAATCATTTTTTGAGTTAAAAGTTGCAATAATTTCTAGAAGCGCGTATTATGTATTGTAGGTGAAACCTCGGGTAGTAAACTTTATTCGTTTTGTACTACTGTTCGTAACCTGAAATATGTTTTTTTTCTGTTAGAATAAAAGAATAATGGATTTACCCGTTCTGGACCCACAAAATATGGTGGTTTGATGAAAATCCCAAATCCAATTTTAATCCAAATTAACTCACTGCATTTTGTCGAAAAGACGTGGTATTATTGAACAAATTTATAACGCGAAGACGCATAAGGGATTTTACGTCCCTCAAATCTCACTTCGTTCGTTATCTGAAATTTTTGTTCGTTGTCGGAATTTTTCGTTTCCTGAGGCATTTGTACCTGTGGTATCGCTGCACTATAATATGCGAACAGATGTGTTATTGTTGCACGGATTGCCTGTTCGCAGGCGTCATGCCTTCCTAAATCAACCGCCAATCATTTTATAAAACCAATCCCACTCTTATGAATTTTTTTTAAATTTAACCGTAATTATGATCATAATATGATGAAATTTAGAATATGTAAAAAAGATTTTAATATTCAAAATGCTTTTTTTATTTATAATTTTGTAGGTTTTTGTAAATATGTGGTCGGGTGCGAACATTTCTGCTTATTAGAAATTTCCATAATTTGTTGATTCACTGATTGGATTGTGTATTTTGTAATTTCTCAGAATTATAAATCTGTATTATTTCTGATTTCGTAGAATGAAATTTTAGGCTGATGAACTCAGTGGATTACCATTTTTCCCGGTGGAAGCACTCAGAAAATATTCTTATTTTACATATATGTACATGATTTTAATGTGTGTGCTTTTTTATTTTGCTCATGTGAAAGATAAATATTTTTCATTTTCAGGTGTTTCAAGTTAGATAGAACAGAATCTCAAACATGTTGTTTTTACTAAAGTTTTTAAAAAAAGTTTTTACCCTGCCCCTAATATTATGAATAAAATAAAAAATAAAAATATGGTAACTAGTTTTGACTTGTGTCTTAAGAGCTATATTGCTAGACCTTTTAAATGATTACGTATGCAGTAGGCTTTGATGGAGTTTGTTATTATATAGATATGACGTAATTTAATGCTCGTTCTCTCTGATAATTAATTTTTCTACAGGGAACCATTATTCCACGGTGGTTAATCTCGCTTCGAGACAGTGATTCTCAAAGGGTGTGAATCGTGTTAAGTACTCCAAGCATTCATGGTATTTTTCTGACTCGAAAAATACGATCACAAAAATTTCAAATATTGCAAGAATTTATCACTTTGTGAGATTTTTATTTTAGTTTTGTTACTTGTATATACTAAATACTTTTTTATATGAGATCGTAGTACCCAAAGAACCGTTTCATTGAACTTTATATCAACACCACTTATGTTTCTGATTTTATTTATTTTGACTTGTTTACCTCTTAAAGAAGTCTCATTTTTTTTGTTTTTATGTACAAAACGTTTTTATTGAAATGACAATATTTCAGGACACATCCATTGACCTTTAAAGGGATTTTTTTAAATAATTTTGAAACAAAACTCTTGAAAACAAAATTGCATACTCAATATACAATTATAACTTAAAAATTTACGACGATCGCGGAAATATAGTGAGAAAGTAACGCCATCGCAACATGGAAAATATGTTTGTTATTTTTATAAATGAATAATTAAACCACCCTATTAAATTAGTAACTTATTTGATTGAGTCGGGTGTTTTTGTGCTGAATCTTGGTAAACTTGTTTCTTCGTCTCGTGTGAGTGTTCTGCCTGAGGAATGATGGAAGGGACCCTGCTACCTGAAGCGTGACGCTGAAGATAGCATCAGATCTCCTCGCTCGAGAGAACATCGCCCGTACATTAGCACACCCCTCTGTACTCCATACCCACACTTTATTATAACATCATGCCCAAGACGAGAAGTCCGAACCGATGTCCTGGAGCTATGATTTAATCATCATTATCGAGTAACTATCGCGTATACGGCAGTAGCATTCTTATCATGTATGTTCTGTATAATATTTATGAGTATTTTCTGTGACTAGAGTAATAATTATCGATTTGGGATATAATTAAATATGTTAAAATATGGCCGTTCCACCATATTGCACGCCAGTATATCGCTGCGTATATGCGAGAGTAAGAATTCTTGATAATCACCCTATAGATATAATGCCTCTTATGTATTAAATAATGTTGGCACGATCAGGTATGCCAAATACTTGAAAGCGGTCAGGTTAGGAGTCGTAACAATCGGCGGGTATGTGCGAGGAGATGCATGAACGTGGAAGAGGAGAAGAATGTTTGCAATGACAGTGGTGTGGCGTTCTATTCTCTCTGCCTGCCTCTGCGGAGAGCGAGATGGTTAGTTAGTTAGTTAAAAAATCATAAATCTTTGATATTCAGAATAAACATAGGGGTACACCGGGTGACATTTACGTCATATGCATAGTCTATTTATTGATCACCACAAATTGAGTACTTTTTTTTATTTCATGCTAACGTTCATTTATTATCATTTCCCCATTTAATTAAAAAAAATATATATTTTGAATAAAATATTATCAAGGCTAGCAAATTTCGCATCTCGTGACGTAAGAACAAGGACTTCGTATTTATTTAAAGAAAAAAAAAATGTTTACAATATTTTTTTTAAATACTTTCTTTTATAAAACAGTAATATAATAATAATAATAAAACCCTTATCCGCACCCCAATGGTGCATAGGGCACTGTGTTATATAAACGCAGTGTTATCTTGATCGTTTACACATGAAGGAAGGGTGATCAGCCCTCCGCTTCTGGTACCAGTTCAGGTTAATATTGAATAAATATTACAGTGAAAAAATCACTAAGATTTATTTTACCCCCCTTGGGAATCGAACCCGGGACCTCCAGAACGGTAGCCGAGCGTGCTGACCATTACACTACGGAGGCGGACGAAACACAGTATTATATGGTATATCTGAACTAGAAATTATCATTATATGGTATTTTTGAAAATGGCATCAGTCTAAAAGCATGTGCATATTACTGGAAAATGGTTATTCGCTCAATTTACTAGAAACATAAATAACACTCCATCAACTCCATCAATTTTATATACATAAGTACATATGGGGTAGAAAGGCAAAAGTAACTGACCATTACGTTGCTCACCACAGGGGTGGCAGAGAGAATAGAATGCCACTCCACTATGTCTTTGAAAACATTATTCGCCTCTTCCACATACATGCTTCACATTATACATACCCGCCGATTATTCCGACTCCTGAACTGTCCACTTTCAAGTATTTGATGAAAGAGAGAGAATACACATTCTAACTTTATGGTGACCGGAAATATCATTTTTTGACATCTCATCAAAGATGAAGAAGAATATGGAAGTCTGGGTATTTACGGGGCTGACGACCGTCATAGGCTGGTTTAAGTGATCACTTTACACACGTGTAACATTCACCAATTCTACCCATTATTGACAACTAAACTTCTCAAATTTTTGGAAGTTCTATATAAATATATATATATATATATATATATATATATATATATATATATATATATATATATAAATATATATAAATATATATATATATATATATATATATATATATATATATATATATATATATATATATATATATATATATATATATATATATATATATATATATATATATATATATTTATAAATATATATATATATATATATATATATATATATATATATATATATATATATATATATATATATATATATATATATATATATATTTATATATATATATATATATATATATATATATATATATATACATATATATATATATATATATATATATATATATATATATATATATATATATATATTTATATATATATATATATATATATTTATATATATATATATATATATATATATATATATATATATATATATATATATATATATATATATATATATATATATATATATATATATATACACACATATATATATGAACCAATTCTCTTGAATCGCTAGAACTTCACTAGAGACATCTATTGGTGAGATGAAAAGAAGCTTTTTATTATCCATATTCTTCTTCATGTTTGATGAGATGTCAAAAAATAATATGAAAAATACTCCTATAATTGGAGATAATCCAAATTTGTGAACAAGTATTTGGACACACTCAAAATGTTATAAACCGGAAATATCCCCTATTCTTCCTTACTCAAATTCAGAAATATTTTTAAAAATTGTTTTTAAAGTTTTAATGAAAACATGGAATTGTATGTACTTACTCCGTTCTCTATATATACGTACTTCTCCCAGTATGTAATGTTTATACATATAATCTAGTAGATGTGTTTTTCTCTCTGGTACCTGCCTGGCAGGTAAGAGGTAATAACTCTTCACCGGTTCTATACCTCTTTAGCATGCGTGACTTATTGGTTCCACTTGATGATTAGGTACCTCTCTACAGTATGGGAGATATCTACGAGGATCGAGAAACCGCTGATTACTAGCAGGTCGCAACTAAGTTGAGAAAAAACATAAAAATATTTACGACTAGCTGCACCCAGTCACGCGTCGCTGTGACTCAGTGTGGTTAAATAGAAAATACAGTAAATAGCACGTATTTCTAATATGTTTATTAATTTCACAATGCTTGTGAACTGATAAAATCATTAAAAATATATGAAACAGCAATGCAATCGCGGTCTATTGCGGTGAAAAAAACTGTTTTTACAACAAAGCAACAAGTTTTACTTGTCACACATCGCTCACTCCTTTCAACAACGTCATATATCGCTCACTCCTTTCAAGAACGTCATAAATCAAAAAACTTGATTTTTCAGGAGAGCGTTTTTAAAGTTAAAAAATATAATACAATGTATTAAAAATAAATATCAAGCCACTTATTGAACTTTTTACTGTGCAATAGATCTTTTTAGGTAAAACCTGAAGGGTTTTTCTCCATTTGAAAAATATTTAGTATGTTTAAAAAATTATTAAACAATACCTTTTCTTCAAAATGCAAAAACAACACTTTCTGCCCTGTAGCGGGTAAATATGAAGTTAAAAATATGCCACTTTTGCTGGGATATAGTACATTTTCTGGGCATTCCGAAAACGTGCACAACTGAAAATTGACGATTTTTGATTTATGACGTTCTTGAAAGGAGTGAGCGATATCAAAAACCGTCGATTTTCAGCTGGGCATATTTTCGGAATGATCAGAAAATGTACCTACTATATATCCCAGCACAAGCGGCACTTAATATTTACCCGCTGCAGGACAGAAGGTGTTGTTTTTGTATTTTGAAGAAAAGGTATTGTATAATTGTTTTTTTAAATACCTATACTAAATATTTTTCAAATGGAGAAAAAACATTCAGGTTTTACCTAATAAGATCTGTTGCACAGTAAAAAGTTCAATAAGTGGATTGATATTTATTTTTAAAACACTTCATTTTATTTTTAAACTTTAAAAACGATATCTTTAAAAATCAAGTTTTTTGATAAATGACGTTGTTGAAAGGAGTTAGTGACATGTATAAAAACACACGTGTATTCGAATGAATGTTTTTTTTAATGAAAGCAATTTGTGAAGCAAAAATTCAAAGCAAAGCACGCAAAACTTTAAAGCAAACATTAATGTACGGAAATTTGAGATTTTGATCAAGCTAACATTTACAACTAACAAGCTAACACTGAGTGTTTGATAATATCTTAATAAGACGAAACGCGTCACATTTTTATTATTATCATATAAATGTATCTATATAAAAGTAGAATTCAATCCAATAACCGTGTTTAATTTTGGATATATTATCCAACAATTTACGTTTTTGGTTTTTATTTATAAAGATAAGCGTAAACTCTCTCATTTCTTTATTTTCCTACGATACAAAGAACATTTTTTCGCAGATATTTTGTTTTACATAGCTGTACCCTGAATGCATTCAACAGGTGAAAAAAATAACGCAAGAATAAACGCAAATACGTGTTTAATTTACAATCCATACGTTATGCGCATCCACCATTTAATAATAATAATACTAAAACACCACAAGAGCACTGTTGTTGGATATTTTATTTATGTGTAGGTACTCTAAAAATATGTTAATATTAAAAATGTTTTTAAAAAAACATGTAAAACAACAATTAAAATTAAATTTGTACATTAATAATTATGGACATATAATTAATGTTTTCCAAATTGCTTTAATCGGCTTATGCAGAAATTGAGAATTCATTTTTAATTATTCAAATAAATGAATACCATAAGTAAGAGTCTCTGAAACAATTAAAACCCGCTTAACAAAATTTGGTACCTACCTCCTAATTCATAGGAAAATTATGAAAAAATCCTCTAAAAATCAATTGATTGCCGGTGAAAAACTTCTTTGAAAACAATGGTGTTGCCAGTGATGAAAACAAGCGGACGCGCGGGAAACCGTGACATCGACAACCTGTCAAGTCCCCACCTCCTCGCTCCATTGAACGTGGTGATTTGACGATCATCATTTAGCCCATTGTTTTCGTGAAGCTATCCGACCGGACAATTCGATTACCGTAAGGTTCATTTGACAAACCAAAGAAACGGAAACCTTTTTGTCCGTCTAGCACCAATCGAACGGAAGCAATCCGTGACAAATTGTTTTATTTTCTACTCTTCGACCGTGATCATATTTTCCCGAAAGCTATTGTCGAGCCCGTAGATCGGAAGGCCTATGCAATAAAGGAAATTTTCACAAGAAACAAAGAATAGGTGGAGACGGATATGATTCAAGTTCCTCATATTATCTTATTTGTCCATTGAACTAATTTAGGGCACCCAGTACCTACCTACCGATGGATGTTTTTTTGTTCGTTCTTGCTTGACGACTTTTTCTGGAAGTTTTTTTTCGGATATAGAGATCGCATGCGTATATCCATTTATTTTTTTTAGTTTTTCATTTCCTTTTATAGTTTCCTTTTATATAAATAAAAATCACTCCTTGTACTGTATGGACACAACTTACGAATGTGTTAGTATATGTACATTCTTTAGTTTGAAGTAAAAGGACTTGATATATGAGAGAGGACAAAAATAAGGAATAAAGGATCGTGAAAATGTTTTTACATAAAATTCGCAATTGAACAGGAACTCGAATTGAAAACAATTTTATTAAACCATCAATTAAATTTTAGTAGAATAGTAGATCGTTTAAAATTAATTGCATAGGACTTAATTCATACAAAATAATAATAATAAGTTGTAGTTTATGTCCGGCGATTCCCGGGATTCGATAGATAGAGAGATAATATAGATTGGAATATAAGCCTGCTTTATTATTTTTCAAACGGTTTTATTTACTTTGGGGTAGCGACATCATCAAATTCATCTTGATTTCAACCCAATTCTCCTTGTTGAATCGATTTGAAGTTTTGCACACTTTACATGTATTTTTGGTTCGTTTCAAAGGTTATGGAGATGAAAATTATTTTCACCTCAAGCTTGTTTACTATATTTGGATATATATGTTTTTTAATAATTATAATAATAAAAGAACTTTTTCGTAGTCCATCCTAATCCACTTTTACTAATTTTTGTTTATTACCATATTTTTAAATAAAAGTTGTTTTTAAATTAATTCATTTTAGACAACATTTTTAAGAAATAAGTCTCTATCATAATACAATCTGATATGTTTATATTCCAACATATATATAAACACACCTACATATACTTAGACTGAGCTTGAATTTAAATTTAATAGGCAGAAACTCCAGTGCGCTACAGAAATCAGCAATAATCTCCAGAAATCTTTCCATTTCAACAAGTTTAAATGTTGGCGGATTATACCGCGAGATTCAGTGCACTAAGAACAAATAAAAGCGGAATATTATTTTGACGCCCTTATTATTTATGTAGATATGAACATATCTCTTTTTACGATGCCCATTCTCTGTACCGTGTAAGAATCACATCATTCCTCGAGTACTCTCAACTGAAGCGCTAATAAAATAATCTGGAGATTGCGTCACGTCTCCGTGAATTTCAGGGCTAATGCATAATTACTTATTTTTTACCCCCATCCGCGCCCAGGTGGTCCATAGGCCACCAAACCGCGACAATAACGTTTGTTAATTTGAATTTACTAATTTGATCCCCAATACAATCTATTCGTTGGGATACACAAATGGACCAATTGAAGGAGCTCAACCCATAGGACAATACTGCTATTCTAATATATTTCTAATAAGTTTAATTTCACAATGCTTGGGAATCGAACCCGGAACCTCCAGTACGGTAGCCGAGCGTTCTGACCATTACACTGCGGAGGCTGATATTAACAATGCTTTGAAAAAATACTTGTCGCGAATAATTATAACGCTGGTTAAATGCCAAAGGGCCACAACGAAAAAAAGTTTTTTCCCGTTTTAAAAATCTCATTTTTTTAAATCACATTTTTGTATGGTGTACGGAGTGCGTGGAAGTTTTTGGTTTTTGGTATCGCAAGGGAAGGGTAATTAACTATAAGCTAACTATGAATATATATTTCAATGTTTTAGAATGAGTACATAAACCCTGAAACAAGGTTTTTGTCGAAACCGGTTGGAAAAAGTGTACCAATAAAAGTGGTTAAAAGTTGTTTTATTTTATAAAGTTTTTAAAAAAACTGTTAATTCCAAAAATGGTATCTAAATCGTCGACATTTTCATATTCGAAAAAGACACTAATGATTCTAGCGTTAGAATTGTTCATTTCTAACGCTAGAAACATGGGTGTCTTTCGACCAGCGATATGATAGATAAATTCGGTTAAATTTGCTCGACTTCTAGGTGATTCTCAATGCCTATCCTGGCGTTACTCGGGTACAGTAACCCGGATCTCGCGCACCGAGTGCAGAGCCCGGTTGGTACCTACCCGCTGCACACCACAGGAGAACAGGAGACGCGCTCCACCGCCCCGGCGCGGTCTTTGCCCGTCACGGTGTTTGCGCGCGGCGCTTCTTGCCACTCGTCAAGTGTTCCAAAATCAGAACAGGGTATTATAACTGGGGAGGAACATTGGGTACAGTGCCAGCTCGCTAATCCGAACGCTCCACTCCGTAATCCGAAACGCGCTGTAATCCGAACGATTTTACGGCTCAGCTGATGCCGGTTTAAAAAAAATCCACCTGCGAAAGCTTTCAATTGGGCTGAAGAAATCGTCACTTAGGAATTAATGGTATTGAGAAAAGCCCTTGAATTAGTTTAGCCCTTGAACACCAGTAAAGTTTGTTGGTTTAAAATAAATCTTTAATCTGATTCTTTAAGCTAACAAAATATAATATTTTAAAATTATTAATTGAGTACCTAAATAAAAATGTATAATAAAAAGCATTATCAAAAATCGAAATTACCCTTTATTCTCTCATTTTTCTTAAAATATACAGTAATCCGAACGATTCCCTAATCCGAACGAACCACTGCACGATTTACATTCGGATTAGGTATTGTAATTACTAACCTCTTAAGTAGTTTTACAAACTTATATTTATTTACATAGATTGGCAGTGACATTGAAACTTATTAAATGTAAATTCAGAGAAAAATCTGGATTTTTATTTTTTTTAATAATTTTCGCAGCTTAGTTCATAAAATAAAATTGCTTGGCAAGAGTGGTCTGTCGGGAAGCCTAGATGCTTCTGTATCAGATCGGGAATACGGTTGGGAGAGCTTCCAAACTCTGCTCCACATGCAAATAAAAGCTTATTTAGATCCCTTTGTATTTTTATACTAATCAATAGGTAGTTTTACAATATTTTAAGTGTTTTCAAATCTTTGTCCACTTACCAGCTAGTTATATTGACATCTTAATATATCTATGTTGAAAAATTATATGGAAGTCTGAGCATGCATAGGGCTTACGACCTATTATAGGCTGGTTTAAGTTATCACTTTATACACTTGTAAACTTCTTCTGGCCCCTATCCGCACACAAGTTGTGCTTAAGTCACAATATCAAGTACAAATTTGGTGATTCAATTTAAAAAAAGAGGCCCAATATAAAAAAAAATATATATGACAGAATGTGTTCAAACCTAGAAACTCTGACAGCGCAACTCGACAGTATAAATAATTTTGGTAATTTAATAACAAGGTCCCAAAAATTTGTAGCCCTGGTCTTAAAACCTAATAGTCCAACTTTTGTATTGAATATGAGATCAAAGGGATATTATCACTTTTTTTTCCTTTTTTTATTTATTAAAAATAATGTAAACATATACTATTCAATTACAATGCGAAAATAACAGATGCTATAGATTTTCGTCCGCCTCCGTAGTGTAATGGTCAGCATGCTCGGCTACCGTTCTGGAGGTCCCGGGTTCGATTCCCAAGGGGGGTAAAATAAATATTAGTGATTTTTTCACTGTCATATTTATTCAATATTACCCTGGACTGGTACCTGAAGCGGAGGGCTGATCACCTTTCCTTCATGTGTAAACGATCAAGATAACACTGCGTTTATATGACGCAGTGCCCTATGCACCATTGGGGTGCGGATAAGGGTTTTATTTTTATTATTTTATAGATTTTAGCCTTAAAATTACCTCTTGATGAAAAATAAAAAGTATGTTTACTAATACTAATAAAGCGTGACAAATTTATTATGAATATTCATTATGTACGTATGTATTTACACACTTTGTTAAGTGTCAAATAAATAAAGAACATTGACTTCTCACGCTTTGAGTAACAATTACGCTGAATAATTTATATTTAAAACAATATAATAAACATTTCATTCAATTAATACCTTCAAGTGTGGACTTGCCCGTGCAAAATACACCGCTAAATAAATCCATATCAGGTTCTTTATCGTAAATATGTAATTGTAAAAATGGCAACTGTGGGAATATCCCGAAATCGCTTAAAGCTTATTGTGAACATGTATCTGTATAATACACAGTACGGGTGTGTCGGTTCCATTCCCATAAGGTACAATCAATAAGTTGATAACATAATCCTGGGAAAATACTGATTCGCCTCCAAATACTGCAATCGTAATCGGGAATACAGATACATAAAAGCATTCCAAAAGAATCTTACACAAATTAAGTCGATAATTCAGCTAAATTAAATCAATTGAATACCTTTTTAAATTTGATGTTCCTATCAGATAAATTTTCAACGTTCTCGTGAAAAGGTAAATTGATAACAGATATCAATATCGAAAATTTCATTGGTATTTTTGGTATTTAAATGTTTGTGCATTTGTCCGGCTAATTATGGGCACATTATCGATATATTTTTTTCTCAGATCGATCGGATGCGAATTTCTTGATTTTCGCACGTATTTATAGCCTAGTATTTAACAAAAACATATCTTACTGGAAACGCTTGTATTCTTCGATATTTTGACAATTTAGTGTTCGGATTCAAATTGAAAACATCATCAATGTTTTTTTGTTTGATACTATTATTGCATAAACAAAGTTCATACCTACCTCGAACTTTCGGACTATGACGTATCTAAACAGATTTTTCGTACCTACCTTAAAACTAATATTAACGATTATTTATTTAAAATAGTCCACTTTGAAAATGTATTTCATTGGTAGTACCTACCTACGTATATTAATTTTCTTGCATTTCCCGTTGTGAATTTCTCGGAAGACGCAATTCCAGACGTGCGTTCACACTTCTGAATTGCTGTAATCAGTGATCAGATAGTACCTGCTCTCCACTAGTTATGGTACTTGGTAATTGACGATGTGTGAAGAGTGAAGATGCTGGAGATACCATCAGTAGCATGATCTCTGATTACTGATCAGATGTGCAGCTGATGGATGCGGAACTAATGCAGAAGTGATGGCGCTCTCAAATAATATGCCCCGGGCCCAAATTCAGAAGCGTTTACTCTAGCAAATTACCTACTATCGAAGCCATGAGGTAGGCATGCTTCTCGGGTACCTAATTGATGAGTTTTCACAGGACCCTCAAGCTAAAACTCAAATAACGTATTCAACCGATTGTTGTCTGCAACGAAATTGCATAGTGTAACGTAAATAAGTACCCCGTCATATCTAAATATGTTTTAGGTATTTCCCGTTTGCTTTTTTTAGTTGGAATAGTCGCAGGCGATAATAATTTCATAAATAAAAATTAAGGAATGATACAAATCATAATCCATAGTGAAATCATATGGCTAAAGCCATATTGAATAAATTTTTATCAATCAAAAATAATCAATGAATTTTCAGTTATTTTCATAATTATTTAATTTAAATATTTTTAACTTGGTCCTTATAATCCAATATTTTACAAAAAAGTCATTAATCTTTTTTTGGAAATTTATCATCTACATTTCATTTTGAAGTAATATTAAAGCACACTAATAAAAGCATATGATCACTAACAAGAAATATTGAGCGACAAATTTAGATTTCTAAAATTGACTCTTTTTTGTATTGAATACTTGGCAACTGTTATTATCAATATTATAAATCTTAATAATTTTGACTTAATTGTATTCTAGTTTTTTTCGATTTAAAAAAATACAGAATTAATATAAGGAATATGTAGAATAGGTATTAAATCCAAAAAGTTTTTTCCTTCAAAAATCAAGTAAAGTATATTAGTAGATATCCCTTTATTTAGATCACGATAAAGGTGCATCACGGGTATCTGATGCAGTGTTATATTGATTATTTACTATTGATAAAATAAGAAAATATCTATAATTAATTTGAGAAAATGTACAGGTTGTAAATTTACATTTAAAATCAGTCAAGATCTACGGGAGAGCAGTAATTCATAATGTCATGGATCATTTCCGTCGTTTATTTTAAACTCGGTTCCCGGGATAATAAACAATGGAGGTACCTACGTTATGTTTAGGAAATAAAAACCGCGAGCATTCCAAGGAGCATGGAAGGATGATCATTATGAGGCCCTCAGCTGCTTGCTCTGCGGTTGACTGTTGTCTTGATTGAGAGGGTAGCAGCTTGTAGTGGATAGGCGGCATCTCTGTGGTGTGGAGATATTCTCGAAACCTTCCAAAAAGTGTTGGAAGTGTAACGAAAGTACCCATTTTTCAAACGACACTCTCTTATGCATTTTTTTTTAAATATTCTCAATGATGCTTTATATGTCACAGGTTCCCAACCTTTTTTATTCTGGCGCCCCCTATCAAAATTTCTCGTCAAAGGGGAAAATAAAATTGCCAGAATGTTCCATCATAAACAGAGGGAACAAAAAGCTGCTCTTTCAAGGCCCAATATACGATAATAACTTAATTTTCTCTAAACCCAGGTAATATTTGGCGTTATTGAATTTTTTGCTTAAAATACCGTTTGTTTATTGAAATAATAAGTTTTTCTTTGAAATTAATGTTTGAAAAGGAAAGAAGTATTGAAAGGAAAGGAGTTGAAAACAGTGTCTAAAAAAAGTAAAATTTCAATTTGCATATATTTTTTTAATCGCGCGAGGAAGCACGACTGACCGCGTTCGCGTTTTGAATTTGAAGTCTGCGAGTTCTCCCTTAATTACCGAAATTTGAAATTACATGACCCTTGTTAAATTATATAATATGTATGTAAAAAGAAAATTTGGAATACATTTTCATCCGGAAGGTAATATTGTTCTCCGTTCCGAATTGGTCCAGTGACGCGTGGTCCCCTAGCCCCAGCCCGCGTCCAGCTCGCTGCAGCTGGTGGCCGGTGTGGCCCGCGGCTCCCGGCTCCCGGCCGCCGCGAGGAGCCGCGAGGTCGACGACCAGGAGAACATCTTATTTTCCATATCGCTAGACTCCGATTAGAATGCTCGGTCGCAGGTGAACAATACAACTGGCCGTGAACTAGCGACTTGCAACATCTTCATTGGCGCAACTACAGAACCATTCACAAATACGAGGGGACTTCCCCTCAATTATTATCCGTAATTTTTACATTTTATTTAGGGCTTTTTTTTAACAAAAAAGGTCCCGGAACTCACTTCATGTCAAGCTTTTTTACTATTAAATATAGATTCAAATATCATTTAAATGTTCATTACAATACAATATTTTATTTTTTTAAATTTTGACGAATTATTTCAATACAAATTGTAATTGCGTAAGCGCAAACATTGTTTAGTCTAAATGATTTTGAAAATTTAAAAGAATATATTGTATTTATCCGTAAAAAAAAAAGGTGTTGGAACGCCGTTCCATCGCGTTACATGGAAAAAAGCCCTGCTTGTACCTTAACATAAAAATTTGACGTGAAAAAATTCTCTACATATATTTCAGCTGTACATGAAAGAGCCACTTGTAATACAGTTGGGATGGGTTTTCCTAAAATATTTCTAGAAAAAATGACATTAATAATGATTTAAAAAGTTTCTAAATAAAGATAAGTTCTGGATAATGATTTTTAAATTTTTATATTTTTTATGTATCAGTACAAAGTAGAAAAATTACACTGAAAACTATTTGTGTTTTATTATTCAGCCTGTTATATCCGACCCTTATTCTCCAAATACCCTTCAGCCCAAAATGGTCTTATTGAGCTCCGCATACAAATACTATAATATTGTGTATGTGGCATTTAAGTCGATTTCTTAAAATGAAATAAGTTATTTCATAATGATTTATCCATTTCTTACTGACCATTTATGACTTTACACATTACGTGGAAACTGCATGAGGTTGCAGCTAAGTATACTAGATTTATCACATTAGCAATTCCATTAGCGATCACAAATCAGCTGCTGCAAATTGAAGAGAACGGAAAATTATGATTACGTAGATAGATATTATAATATATACCATCAGACCCCGTACACGTTTACCTCTACTAGACACTTTCGCAGAAGCATTCACACAGAGACGTGCGACAAGTCTTGACGAGTCTTGAGATGCACGGAATTGCCAATTGCCATTTTCTATTTGCATTTGTTCAAATGCGGACATACTTGAGGATATCGCTGAAAATCACCGACACCACTAATCAAAATTAAAACCGAGAATTTTCCCCAATTTCGAAGTAGAAAAAAAAAATTATGTTATAATAAAGAAATAAAGGGATATGTTATGAGAAAACCCAGCTTGTCTCGAGTTGATATTTTCTGTGAACGTGACTATAATGAAGATATGAAGAAAAATTAGCATAAAAGTACATCTATGGTATGTCCAAATATTACCGGAATCTCATTTCCATCTTTTACAATTTGGGTAAAAGACAAAAATACACTAAAAAACATAAATCTGAGACTGGAAAACGGTCATATGTCGCCCGTCAGACATTCGACATAATATATGACCACCCCAACGCTCTTCTGTCGCGCGACTGACGCGACAGTCGCTTCTCGTGTGTATAGAGCCTAAAAGTTTATATAAAAATTGAACTAGGAAATCAGAATTATATTAACATATAATAACTTGAAAAACTTAATGAAGGTAAATCAAAGAAAGGCACCTAATTAAATTGAATTTTCCTTTCCTAATATTATGCTCTTTCAATTTTTTTATCGGCTGGCGAATGAAGGGTGCTTTATAAATAAATGTAGCCGAAAGTAGACTTTGTTCGTTTTATTATTCTGTAATTCTGGCTAGTGTAGTAACTCACTAGACAAGACCAGAGTAAAAATACACGAAATAGGTAAATAGCTCCCTCTGTAATTAAACACGCCTCGGTAACAGGTAACAGAGCGTCACATTTTCATATTTTTTATATTTGTAATTTTTGTAATCTCGTAAGCAAAGGTACAGCAGTACTTACAGTATAAACGAAGCGTAAATTCTTTCTCTCTCCCTTCCCTGGTCGAAGAAATTATTGGAGTCCTATTAAATCTAATATTTTTTTGTTGGCATATCAACAAAAAAAGGCTTCGGAAAAATCATTTAAAACTGAATAAAAATTGTCGAAAACCGTCGTCGGAGCACATGAGTTTTGACAACCTAAACATATAATTGATCTTATATTGAAAATATCCCAATAGAATATCGGGAAATATCGCAGTCATAAGTTGTTACAGGGTTGGCTCTAGCATTTTTGAAGGTAAGGGGAAATCACCGAATTATTAAAAATATATAAATAATTAGTAGAACCTATTTATCTTCCCTTCACTTACGTCATGCCAACAAAATATCCACTCATATATCTATGAATCTGGTGCACAAGACTGTTCGCCATGCCTTCATAAAATCACATTTGATTTAACACTGTCATCGATTTGATGCGGAGCCTTATGCACCATCTGTTCATTTGTTCGGGTTCTCAACGAAAAGGTAGGATTTTGTTTAAATCACTTTTATTATTCTGTCTAAGGAATCCCGGGAATCACCGAGAATAAATTAATATTTTTTAAAAGTATTTGATGTACCTACTTAATAGTACATCAAATAATACTGGGTATAAAGTAGTATGACTTCGTCAGGAATGACGATGTGAGGAGAAGAACTCAACAGCCCCTCATACTGGAAGTCCTGAAGAGAAGAAGGTGGACATGGTTGGGACATGTCCTTAGAATGCCACCTGAGGGCATCAACCCCTCATGTCTCTTCTTCCAACTCCGAGGATTCCGGCGCCCCGGAAGGCCGCTGACGACCATTCACCGACTATACTCAGCGGATCTTCGAGACGCCGGACTGACCTGGGAGGAAGCCAAGGAGATGACGCGTGACAGAGTGACTTGGAGACGACTCGTGTTGGCCATATGCTCCACCTAGGGAGCGAACATGGAAAGAAGAAGAAGAAGAAGAATTTGATGTACATATACCTTTCTTCCCCACAAATTTACGTAAAAGGGGGATACGTAGGTTATAAAAATATACGGCATAAACATAAATTACTTTTATAAGTATTCGCATTCTTTGGAAATTGTTCCGCAGATTAACTTTTATGTTTTTAAATTTAATTTAGCATAATACCATAGACACGAATCTAGCTATAATCAAGAGAAAAACATATAAATTATTAACGATGATATACCACTAGAAAAGTCCAATTAAAATATTTAAGCAATAAATCACAACTATGAAATTACATCTATTAACCGGATTGATGTGGTGTTCCAACTCGGGAGGCTCAATTATGAAAAATATTTTTATTTTTTGATCAAAAGCAATTGATGTAGGCAGTGTCAGACCTAGCGATCTTACTTAAGGCTTAATTTGTTATTTTTCAATGATTATTTTGTAATTTAAAAAATTAAGGCGACGAATTGATTTCTACCCTGAATTCGGCGCCTCCCCCCTCAGAAAATTATATTAGCTATAAATAGTCAGACGTCCCAGTTTGAACGGGGCTTTCCCAGTTTTCAGACTAAATCCCGGTGTCCTGGCCGGTTTACTCCACGTCCCGGTAAAAAAATTATTTTATTATAGATGACAAAAAAAATTAAAAGAATTAATCGTGAAGGACTACTTAGAATACTAGACTATTTAGACCAGCTATAAATAACAAACGCCTTTACTTTGGTTATTTTTGAAGCCATCTCAATATGGCCCCTGGTTGCCAGAATAAGCTAAACGATTAACCACAATCACAATTGGATTATATGACTAATCTTGGATATTGAGGAAGCCTTACAAATACATAGCATTTATAACATTTTGAATGTGTCCAAATACTTGTTCACAAAATCTGGATTATCTCCAATTACAGGAGTTATTTTCATATTATTTTTTGACATCTCATCAAAGATGAAGAAGAATATGGAAGTCTGGGCATTTACGAGGCTGACTACCGTCATATATATAATTATATTTTATTACGGTCGTCAGCCCCGTAAATGCCCAGACTTCCATATTCTTCTTCATCTTTGATGAGATGTCAAAAAATAATAATACATAGCATGTTAAGGTCTGTTTTCATTAATTCAGGAAATTAATTAGAATTAATTTTTGAACCAATTCGATTTTCATTTTTGAATTGTGATTTTCTTACATATCTTCAAACGCTCATCCGCACCCGATGGTGCATAGTGCACTGCATCATATATACGCAGTATTATCTTGATCGTTAACACATGAAGGAAAGATGATTAGCCCCCCGCTTGAGGTACCAGTTCAGGGTAATATTGAATAAATATTAGAGTGAAAAAATCACTTATGTTAAAGACAACTTATCTTATCTTAAAAATCACTTTTTTCTTACATATGCATTACTCTAATACCTATCACATTTTTTACTGTTCTTTAGTAGCTGCAAGGTAGCAGATATGACATCTCCCCCCTTCACCCAAATTTTTAAGCAAATAATTAAGGTGAATTGAATCAAATTTTAGTATCCAAATAAATTCTTCTAGAAAAATATTGACAGTGAAGTAAAATAGTAGGCTAGAAAAATAAAATAGTGGGTAAAATAATTGGTGAATGATCAAGATTTGATACGGTGAAAAAATTTTCTTTCTTTTTTTGTATGCATATTAATAATAATAATAATAAAACCCTTATCCGCACCCCAATGGTGCATAGGGCACTGCTTCATATAAACACAGTGTTATCTTGATCGTTTACACATGAAGGAAAGGTGATCAGCCCTCCGCTTCAGGTACCAGTCCAGGGTAATATTGAATAAATATTTCAGTGAAAAAATCACTTATATTTATTTGACCCCCCCTGGGAATCGAACCCGGGACCTCCAGAACGGTAGCCGAGCGTGCTGACCATTACACTACAGAGGCGGCAGGTATGCATATTATGTTAAAATATATTTAAAAAATTAATAACGCATGTAAAAAGAACTCGATAAGTCACATAAGGTGGCTTGGTGGGTCTATGCAAAGAATGTTAATTACGTTTATAAATGAATGTATGTATGTATATCTACATATAAATTTAACAAATAAATTGAAAAAAAGTTATTACGGGGCTCGGGTATAGGTAATAATAACTCGTAATTAGGATGCAATCGGTTTATTCAACAGGTCGCCATGACAGTACAATGACAAGTGTGTGTAGCATCCCCTGCATTCGTCTCATAAGGGATATAACGTAAACATTCCCCGCGTACACCCCGCCCTGCCCCTAGCGGGCGCTTGGGGTCATAGTTCATGTTGCTACAAATAATACGCCCTAACATTCTCCCAACCTGGAACTGTGTTGGGTCGTCCCAACACTCCACCATAATAGTTTCCCTAAAATTACCAGTTCCCAAAAAACGCACACCAGATAAAACTTACCCAGAAACCTCATTTATATATCATTTACATATATCGCTCACTCCTTTCAAGAACGTCATAAATCAAAAATTGAGAATTTTCAGTTGTGCATGTTTTTGGAATGCCCAGAAAATGTACTATATCCCAGCGAAAGTGGCATATTTTTAACTTAATATTTAGCCGCTACAGGGCAAAAGGTGTTGTTTTTGCGTTTTGAATAAAAGGTATTGTTTTTATTTTTTGTAAATATACTAAATATTTTTCAAATGGAGAAAAAATTCCTTCAGGTTTTACCTAAAAAGATCTGTTGCACAGCAAAAAGTTCAATAAGTGGCTTGATAATTATTTTTAATACATTGTATTATATTTTTAAACTTTAAAAACGTTCCCCTGAAAAATC
The DNA here is from genome assembly GCF_059751285.1 of Brachycentrus maculatus. NCBI lineage: Eukaryota > Metazoa > Arthropoda > Insecta > Trichoptera > Brachycentridae > Brachycentrus > Brachycentrus maculatus. The sequence goes on from NW_028281014.1 coordinate 1,586,082, forward strand.
AAATTTTTTGATTTTTGACATCGTTGAAAGGAGTCAGCGATATGTATAACTCTTCATTTATTTATTGGGGTAAAAAATAAAAGCAATCAATTAAGAAAAATATTTTATTGTGTAAAAATATCAACTTTTGTTAATATAATCTGTCTAATAAATATAATATAATTCAACAACATTATTATGTATTACCATGTATGTACAAGCTTATATTATAGGTATTAAATATATACATTTTACATATTTACATAAATATCCTAGACTAATTTTAACAAATCACATGACTCTGTGAATTACAATAACAATCATATTACAATACCGAAATATCAACAAATAAAAAAAAATTAAGTACATAATTATAGATACAGTTTATTAAAGAACAGTATTTTTTTCAGTGGTCGTTTTAGTGTATAAAATTCATGATCAAAATGCAGTACCTAAATGAAAATGTTTAAATAAGGTACACAATTAAAAAATATCATGCTAATAAAATGACTTCTTTCATTCTCTCAGTCCATGCATATTTTTTTTTCTTAAATACAATAAATTGAATATGTTAGAAAACATGATAAAAAAGTTTTGTTTTTATATTACATATGTGTATGTAAATTTTGAGGCCCGAATCAACAAATATTTGATAAAATCCTCGAGGGATTAAAATCTACAGGAAATTCAGCAAGAAAAGATGGTGTTTCCAACTCAAATGCTTGCACGCTGCATATATACCAGTTCTAAATGTGAGTGACAATGATGAGCAGAATGGTGCGTGTTATGCGCTGATCACTTAATTCAGTTGGTAACTGGTCATAAGTCCTGCAAATGACCACAATTCCATATTCCCTTCTTAAAACAATATCAAACAAATACAATATGCATATTTTCCTATTTTTAGGATAGGTTATGTTTGTCCACCTCCATAAAGTAGTGGTTAGCGCATTAGGCTACCATGCTGGAGATCCCAGGTTCGATTCCCAGGAGGGGGGGTTAAAATAAGTCTTTTTTTACTCTAATAATTAGTTTACCTTGGACTTGAACCTGAAGCGCAGGATTAATAACCTCGCTTTCATATAATTATATATATATATAAATAAAACCCTTATCCGCACCCCAATGGTGCATAGGGCACTGCGTCATATAAACGCAGTGTTATCTTGATCGTTTACACATGAAGGAAAGGTGATCAGCCCTCCGCTTCAGGTACCAGTCCAGGGAAATATTGAATAAATATGACAGTGAAAAAATCACTTATATTTATTTTACCCCCCTTGGGAATCGAAACCGGGACCTCCAGAACGGTAGCCGAGCGTGCTGACCATTACACTACGGAGGCGGACATATAATTAACCCTTTGCAATCTAAAGTTTTTAGATATTTGCATACTGCCAATTCAATTAAATTCCAAGACTTATAAGTCTTTAGTTATACTCATGATTCTGGTTTAATCATATCGAAAAGTAAAAAAACCAATATGTACATATATTAAAAATATTAAGATCTTATTTTCTTGGTGCCATAGCGGCGGCACTCGAGTAATATGGCTAACCATGCATGCCGCCTCTATGGCGGCACTCAAGTGCTAAGGGTTAATGATGAACTTAACATTGCGTCAGTTTGATGCAGTGCCCTATGCACCATTGGGTGCGGATAAGGGTTAGTAGTAATGATAATAAGTTAGGGTATGACAGGTTAAATAATTGAACTTTTAAAAATTGTACATACAATTGAATGAGACTTTTCAATACAACCTTTTCATCACATATATTTTAACTCGTAAAATGGTAACGATATTGAAATAAATCATTAAAAATGGCAAAATATATTGAGCTCGTAACATTTAATTACTACCAGTCAAACATTTTATATTACATTCAAATGGCATACAAATATATTACCATAATTTCATTTACAAAATACTCTACTATACTTTAAAAAACCAATTTTAAGGGCTTTTTCACTATTTACCTTTGGTATAGATTACATAATTACAAAAATTTATTTTTACAGTGCTCTTAACATGACATTTGTACCAAAAATATAGCTTAATCAAATTAACAAGAATATTTACACTCGAGGGGAATTTCAGATTGAAAATACTGTGTATTTCTTAAAATAAAAAAAAACAATATTCTCACATGCTTTGGTACATATTTGCAATGATATTGAAATCGCATTCCCTTTTTTCACACAGCTGGCACCAGTCAATCCTACATGCCACTGCTATAGGCTTTAAGGTTCATGACGGGGAACCGCTACTTTTAGAAACAATGACATCACTCCATCATCCGTCACAGAAAAATGACAACTGTAAAATCTTCTTTATTTCTTTACTGATTTCAATAAGAATGGTACCGAGTGCGTAATGATTTTTTTATTATTAATTTATTTGCTAATAATATACCCTATTTACGATATTAATTGAATTTATTAAAAATTGTTTTAAAGAAAAAATGTCAGTACCTTTGTAATTACAAGAATTAAATCATTAGAATAATAAAAATGCGTAGAAATCAAATAATAATATTTCTAGAATATTGGGGTCGGTAGCACCATAAAAGAGGATATAACAAGCACATACTCAGGTATTTGAATCGTATATCCTTATAGGTCTAAGAGGCGGTAACACTTCACATACATATGAACCAGCGTTCCGTTATGCATCTGTACTAGTACATACTGTGTTTGATGGCTCTGATGGCATTGGAAATAATACATATAGCCTTTTTGCTACCCTTAAAAGAGCCCGCACTACATTGTGCATTTTGGACACTTAATATGGATTTACCGAAAATTCAACGAGTAGCATGTGACTTGTCAAAAATTAATTTGAGATCCAAAATAAAATTTACAAAATGTTACTCATAAGGTACAAAATTTATAACCGTTCGAGCTATTAAAATTAATTTATACATAATTGGGCTAGATTATTCACATTTCTTAATATAAAATATACAATACGAAGCACAAATGTTCCCATCTTGATATCATAACCTCCGCTCTGAATATGGATGCCTTAGGCGCATAAACATACTTCTTACAGCGATGTGAGTGATGAGAATTTTTACGATTCCAGTTTTTGTTTGCCTTTTAAAATTTATTAATCAGATAAATTGTCTAAACGAAAACAATAAAATTTTGTACTTATGCTAAATTTGAAGAAATTAATTGTGGAAAAATATAATTTGTACATTTATACGCCAAAACATCGACATATCCCCCCTTTAATAATGTAAGGGTTATATTTGATAATTAAATAATAAATAATAAAACCCTTATCCGCACCCCAATGGTGCATAGGGCACTGTGTCATATTAACGCAGTGTTATCTTGATCGTTTACACATGAAGGAAAGGTGATCAGCCCTCCGCTTCAGGTACCAGTCCATGGTATTATTGAATAAATATTACAGTGAAAAAATCACACTTATATTTATTTTACCCCCCTTGGGAATCGAACCCGGGACCTCCAGAACGGTAGCCGAGCGTGCTGACCATTACACTACGGAGGCGGACAACATGATTAGCTAAACTATGATAATACATATATTTATTGATAAACTGCAATAGTGAGCTAAAAGTAGAGAAAAAAATGTTTGGTCTGCTAAATAAAAACAGATTTCAATAGGAGGGCATAATCAGAGTGAGAGGCTATTAAAATACAATAAAAAGTAATAGATTGTTGTATAAAATAAATACACAATAAAGGCACTTCACTAAATTTCACTTATTTTCCATATAGTTTGTCTTGTCCTTAAACTACAACAAATAGGGGTTGAACAGCACAATTGGGGAAGGACTAGGTTCCGAGGACAGGTGAGATTGGAGGCACTTAGGAGATAATAGTTTCCGAGGATTCCAGGTCCGTGTGGATGGTGAGCTTCATCTTTTCCTCGCAGCTGTCGTTGCTGTCCGACGAGACTTCACCCACCGACTGCGTTGTTGAAATTTCCTACCAATCCAAATTACAATATTATTAATAATAATAAAAATTACAAGCGTACTGTACTAATGCTACATTTGTTTGATTGCTAATTTTGTCAATAGTATGAAAAAAAAAAAATTAAGACTTGTCGTTTATTGATTAATACTTGCTAATATACAGTATTTTTATGGGATAAAAATGTTATACTCTGTATTTTCACACATAATTGTCGGGCGGTTTTTTTTATCAACCCTGACCCTAATTAGTATTGTTTTGGCGTCCAGCGCTGTACCAAAAGTAAGCAAATAGAATGCTTATAAGCGTCTCCCCCCCTCTATACCAACAGTATGTTAAAAAAGTGTCACATAAACAATATGTTAATATAATATGTCTAATTTTTACAAAGGGGTGTGAACAATCCCCCGTTGGCTCGGCTACCATTGTTATATAATAGTAAATAGAGGATCCTAACGGGGAATGTTCAGCTATAGGACTCACCAGAATTCTGGTCCTCTGGTGCGTCCTGATGTGCTTGGACAAGTGGTCGCTGCGCATGAACTTCTTGAAGCACTCGGGACACTCGAACCTCTTCTCTCCCGTGTGAGTTCTCCTGTGCCTCTGCAGCTCGTCGGAACGGGTAAATCTGGAAGCATCATTCCCATTTCAACCGCCGCACCAACACAATATTCAACTAATTCATTCTATTTTTTTAGTGACTTATTAATATTTTTAGATTGTTTTTTTTTTTAAATTTACATTGTTATACAATTACAGCAGGAAGGAATGAGATTTTTTTTTCAGATAACACAAAAATTTGAGGTGTTAACGAGAAATCACATGTATTTACAATAAATTAATAGCGAGCGAAGCGATTAAGCGTAATTAATATGACATCACCACAAGTTTGTATAATAATGATGAATATATAATATTTGGTTGATCCATAAAGAAAAAGATAAATTCTTGAATATATATTCAATATTTAAGTGTAGGTTATTATCATAGCAGTCGAATAAAATAGTATTCAACAGGATTTTCGTATTTGTACATGTGAACATGTCGCATAGAAGCAAGCCGGATAGAAAGAATCCCTCGCATCAAGATCATCCGATAATGAAACAGAAATGTTGTAATTTCACTCGTCCACTTTTCAGAGTACTGAAATGGTTGAATTGTTTTTATTAAAAAGAACCATTTCCTGTTAATTATACTTCCTGGAATAGAACGGTATAAAATCTCCATCGGGGCTTGTCAGGCAGACATATGGACACGCTGAAGCATGTATGCGTTAAGTAATAAAAGAAATAAAGAATTTTGAGAAGGAAGCCAACGCACCTTTTTCCGCAGAAGAGCCAATTGCATATGAAAGGTCTTTCTCCGGTATGCCACCTGAGATGAGCTCGCAGGTGGGAAGTTTTACCGTACACCTTGTTACACCCCGGCACATGACAAATGTGCTGTTTTTTCCGATTGCTTACATCTCTAAAAATGCAAAAAATAAAAGCAGTTGAAGCGGGTTCAGAGTGTTATATGTAATATATACAAATATCTGTTACCCAGAATACCAACACAAGTATACACTTCTCCCCGAAGGGAACATATTTACCAAACCAGTACATAAACATAAATAACAAGAGTATCTATGCGTAAGTATTGTTCAATAAGTCTTTAAAAAAATACACTTCATTCCGAATAAAAGGGAATACAATTTGAAAAATATTCAGAAATTTTATTCAACAATAAATAGAATATTATTTTTTAAGAACAAAAACACATGCCTATTTGGAATTATAAGAAAAATATTTTTTTACAAAAATTATCCCTGAGAGTAATTTATTACCGTAAAATTTGAATTTGTCACTAAACTATAACAATAATGTCAATATGAAAATAGGAATGATACTTGTGAAAACCAACATGTAATAGATATTTTTCTTTGTATATTTTGATCAGTGGTAACTGAGACATAAATGTGTATTTACGACTGTAAAAAAGTATGATTTTTATTAGTTGTATTAAAAACGATTCCTTCGTGATTACAGCATGCTATAGTAGTAACAATTAGGTGAACCTTTATGCTCTGATATTTACAACCATTCAACCAAAACCATTAGTAAATGTAAACAATATTATACATTTCAATTTATTGCCAGGAGAACCTCAAAACGACTAAACTAATTTCTTATAGATTAGTACAAACAAAACATCGACTTTGATTTCTAATTGGATTTTAAAAACTCGTATATATATTTTTGTATATATTTTTTTTCTCGCCAAATATATCGTTAATGCTTGTTAGGTTAAATCTAACTGAATTAGTTTTAGTAAATACACTAAAAATTAATATATGCATCGTCTGGAAAAAATCCTACACTTGGGAGTGATCTAAGGACACTCCAAAGACTTTGGTGATTTTATCCCTGATTTTTTCAAAAATTATTTATTTCCGTCCTGCAAGTGAATAACTTTATAGTGTATGTAATACGGCTGTCCAAATTTAAAACACAGTAAGGGACATTTTTTTGTAGTAGGTTTTTTTTGCATTTTTGGACTAAGTAGAGTCTACTTAGTCCATAAATGCAAAAAAAAACCTACTACAAAAAAATGTCCCTTACTGTGTTTTAAATTTGGACAGCCGAATACTTTTATATATGTAATACATAATTATATTACGCAGGAATATGAAAATTGTGAGCATGTATCTATTACATTTTATATTGATATTCTCATTTTTAAAGTCGAGTTGTAGTAAATACATATCACCGGGAGGGAAAGGTTAATCATATCAACTCGTTGCAAATATGTGTTGACTTTTTTTTTATTTTTTCCAATATGCTCATGATATTGTACTCTTGTTCTTTACTTATTTGGGCTCTCAGAAACCGAGTTCCGCTAATCAGAAGTTGAAATACTTTTGTTCATCAGTTATGTATAACGGTATACAGGAGAGGGAGGATATGTGAATGGAGTTACCTATCTCCCTGCACACAGTTGGGGCAGGAGCAGGCGACGCGCACGACGCGCTTCTTGTGGTTAGCGCTGGAGGGGGGGGCGCCGCTGTGGGGAGGGGGCTGGCTGGCGGTGGAGGGCGCCGCGGGGCACGAGGGGGGAGGCGGGGAGGCCGGGGAGGCGGGGCTGCACACCCACTTGCCGCCCGACTCTGACACCTCCTGTTGTATCTGCTGCCCTGGAAGAAAGCAACCAACCGATGATATCCTCCCATTCAATTTGTACCCTGTCCATATTGTATACCCTAATAATAAGGTTCCATCCTGTTTCACCGTATATCTGAGATAATTGTGTTTAATTCTACACAATAAGTTTTGATTTTCATTACCTTATAAAATATTTATACATAATTTAATATAATATTTCTTCAATTGAAACCTCATAAAATTGTGATTAAATTTAATATTTAATTTTTAATTTAAGTTTTACTAAGTAAATACAACTGTTTGTTAAAATTTATTGACACGTATTACGATGCATTACGCGCTACTTTCAAATACCATTTTCAAGTACGTGTCACAAAAGATTTTAAGAAATAGTGGTATTTACTAAGTAAAACTTAAATTAAAAATGGATATATTTTATCACAAAGTGACTGCCTAATCAATGAATGAAATTAATATTTAATTTCAAAATATACCATTTATTTTGTACAAATTATGATCACGACGTCCATCTGATGCGGTCATGTACCCTAAGCAACACCTAGGTACGGATAGGGGTTAAGGAAGAGGAAAAAAAGAAGGTAAGTTGAAACATTTCATACCAATAAACTTAATTTTAGCAAATATTCTTAGTCGTCTGAACCTAGTCCTAACTGCTACCTTATCATTGCCTCTGACTCAAGAATCAGACAAATAAGTATGTAAATAGCTGCCTTTGAAGTACAATATTTCTCTCTCACATATTGCTAAAATCCTTGTGCAGTGGTTTATTTTGTTAAACCGTAAATAACAATTTGGTATGCAAGCCAGAGAAAGAGAAAGATATAGATGATAAATACAAGGATAAAGAAGAAAGATTAAGATAAAGATATAAAGTACAATGGAAGTCAGTTATAACGCTGGTTTGCAGGTGGTGTATCTGACCCGCATTGTATGATCACAAATTGTCCAAAATTATTTTTCTATTGATTTTTTTCTATGAAGAATGAAACATTTTTAAATTTTCTGTTCTATTTTTACTCATTTTTTAAAAAATATAAGTAAAAATCATAGCGCATTCACTTTTTTTTAAAATCAGTAATCTTTTGCTGTTTTTTTCCAAAGGATCTTTTTGTTTAGTATAGAATTTTTCAGCGAAACTAACTGCATAATTTTTATTGGGTCAAAATCGTATTGTGCCTCTTGCCATCCAAACTCAGTCCTAATCCTTGCACTACTTCTTGGTACGTCGGAACATCAACTGACTCCTCATATCAGACTCCTTAGAGATATCTTTCAGTTGGGTATCACCAAAATACTAATTGACAAGAACTTTAACCATTATTTCTTTTAAGATCTATTTTAATTTACCGTGCATTGCTTATGTGTGGTTGTTTTTTTCAACGCAAGCATCTTAAAACAAAAATGCCAAAAAAAAGATCCGATATATTTCCGAATGTGCATTATACCAGCTTCTACTGTATATCAGATATAGCCTTAGTGATAAACAATCATCAAGAAGAAGAGTTGCTTCAGAAGAGGGTTAGTGGATAGGGAGTAAGAAGAATAATAAGCTAACCGATAATTTGGTGCTGTTGCGGGGCTACTTGTGTTATCTGCTGCAGGGGACCGACTCCCAGAGCGCTGGCCGGGATCACCTGGACATTGCCAATTCCCGGAATGTTGTGTACAGGATACGACTGCAACGTCGGGACCTGGAATACAAAACACCTATTGTAATACTTAACGACTCTTAATTAGTTTAAGTAGCAAAAAGGGAAATGACTTTTTAATATCCATTATTATTTTATTTGATGACAAATCGTAAGGCCTTTAATCTTCTTTACTATTGAGATATTGATTATATCTCGATTATAAAAAAATTAGTTTTCAATAAAAATCAAGATCAAAAATCTTTTAATATATCGACACACCCTTTATTTACTAATGTAACCCACAAGACCCCCGGCAACGACACTTGATAAAATAAAAATATATGATAATAAAACCCTTGTCTGCACCCAAATGGTGCATAGGGCACTGCGTCATATAAACGCAGTGTTATCTTGATCGTTTACACATGAAGGAAAGGTGATCAACCCTTCGCTTCTGTCCAGCCCAGGGAATATTGAATAAATATTACAGTGAAAAAATCACTTATATTTATTTTACCTTCCTTGGGAATCTAACCCGTGACCTCCAGAACGGTAGCCAAGCATGCTGACCATTACACTATGGAGGCGGACAATAATGTAAAAATATTCTAAAAATGTGGAGGGAACGTTGTAAGGAATTAATGTTTGAAATTGTATTTTTTACATTTACAACCAGCGAAAATTACTGAATTGAGTCAATACAATTGAAAAATATATACCTTCTATAACGTTCTCTCCGATAACGCGGTACTAATCTAGACCATATTGAAGGGTTTACTGTATTTATTTACAGCTAATGTTTTTAAAGTCAAATGATCAAATACACCGGAAGCTATAAATACACAAAACCTTACCAAATTTGTGCACTGATTAGTGTTATTAAAGATGAGTAATTGAATACAAAATTAAACAAGTAATAGTTCTTGTGAAGAAGTGATCACCCATCATAGGATACAAAGAAGACATAGGGTGTTTGTGCACTACACGGAATTTTACAGTCCGGCACTTCAGTTAGTGTGATAAAACGATAATTGGCTTGTGCTTTTGTCCATCTTTCTTCGGATCGGTGCGTGAATATGTTGCACGTAAATTCGATCATGCTAAACTGTCGTAGTTGCTTTTAATTTTCAAAACCTGACTGCCGGACGGTAAAATTCCGTGTTGTGCACGAACGCCCATAGAGTCAAATGCAAAAACAGCCAGTGAAAAGAAGTTTAAATTATGAATAAACTTAAAACTAATAAATCAGCTAATGTAACATTAAATTATAAATAAATTTAGTTAAATTATAAAAAAAAACAATAGTTTTGATACCAAACATGCAAAATATTAAACATAAATAGATTTAAACAAATAATATAAGCTTAATAATATTATAAATAAATTGCACAATAACTTAATAATACTGCAAATATTTATTTTGTGTGGAAAACAAACAAAACCTTGAAACCTTTATTTATTTTACATTTAATATAATGTAAAAATATAATTTATTTCTTTATTATGGTTAGATAAGATTATAAATGTAATATTTTTTAAAAAAAGTAACATTAAATGTAAAGTTTATTTTTTTTTTTAAAGAGAAATATTTCAGTTTTTATTATTTACAAAAAAAAACTTCAATTTCATACTATTTCTGTGAGTCTAAGCGGCTCATTATTAGAAATAGGTATCAAATTGTGGAAGAGTGGGTTTGAACCGAGAAACTCTGACTGAAGAGTCCAGTTTTACGACATGTCAAAGGTTTTGTAAATAAAAATATAACCATAATTCTACTTAAAAATTCAGTACGTGTGAGCAATTAAAATATAAATATATATTGCTGATATTGGACTCAAGACGTACTAAAAAAAAACATTAAACTCAAATCGGAAAAGTTTAAGTTTTTATTATTTTCGGCAAACAATTAATAATTGGAATATAAACTAAATATCTACGGACCTATATTAATAGGATACATACCCATGTATGTATCAAATCGATTATTATTTCAACTAACTAACCTTGGAGGAGATACGTTGTCCTTTAATCATTTTTTGGGACATTCTCATTATCCTTTCCCGGTTAGCGGTGTTTTTGGAAAGAAACTTTTCATATTCACCTTCCATTATGGAATATTTTCACATCATATTAATATCAGGTTTGAAATACGCAAATTACTTTTAACGTTGGAAAAGCCATTTAAGTCCACCTCATAATCGCAATTAGCTGTCACACGACATATTCGAGACTTCATTTTGTTTTTCCTTATTCTCGTTTTTACGCATAGACAAGATTTTAGGTAGTCCGACTGTGCAAGCAATTCTATTCCTTATTGACATGAAAATACAGAAAGTTTTTGAATATCAACAGTTCATATTTTACAGGCGATTTTAGACCTTCCGATCATGACAAAAAGGGTGGTTTCTGCACAAACGGAGAACACTGCAGTATAGATTCGAAGCATAGACAAAAGTTCAGTTTGTTTTTTCTTTTCTTTTTTTAAATACAAGTTTTACGGGGTAAGTAGTAGTAGTAGCAATATAACGTAGAATTCCGTAAATAGTAAGAATCTACTCTTAGACGAAATAAATACATTTCATAGGACTTAAAACCGATAGCTCTTTAATAATTCTTTAAGTTTTAAGAAATAATTATAACATTGTGAATACATTCGCTTTATAACAAAAAATGCTGAAATAGGTTTGGAGGTGATTACAATAAAGCTGTACATATTTATAATAAACGGCCTAAATATAGATTTCAGAGACTCCAACACTGTTGCATTAATCACCGTTTTTGATTAGGTGTATTTTTAACTCTAGGCTTTAAAATGATAATGCACCAAATTTAATTTTCCGATGCTATAATTGTTTTTTAATAAGATTGTAATTTTTTGACTAGGACTTGAAAAAGGGAAGCTAAATTTAATTATATTATCATCTCCATAATATCATTTATTACCATCCATTTTAACATTTAAAAGAATAGCAAAAAAACCCTAATTTTAAATAATATTAGAAATTAAATCTATCTTGAGTTATTTTTCTTTGTTTTTTATGCACCCAATAGCCAATAGGGCACTATATCTGAATAGATAATCGGCTTAATGGTAAGAATAACATGCAGGCAAGGGTAACAAAACAAAAATATTTCAGAGGAAAAACACTTGTTGTCAATGTTTGCTTGCACAAAGAATGCTGACACTACTAAAAAATGAACTAGAGACCTCATACATGGTACCTAAATTTGCTCGCACTACAATATGAAGATGCAAAATTTACATATTTAAATAACAATTTACAAAATACTGAGAATTCAAAACGACTTACTACAAATCGTGAGATCGCCTTCTGATTTTCTATTTTAGACTGTGTGATCTATTTCATGCAAGAGAAGATATTATATTATATATACTGTATATACCTTTATACGTAGATTAAAAATAACGGCGCAAAACATAAACTGAAAATTTAAAGGTCACCTTCAAGCATGCAATAGCCAAAATAAAGCACATGCACACGCACACAGAATATAAAGATACCTGAATAACATTCCCTGTACGAACATTAGTGTTGTTGGTGGGAATAACAGTGAGATGGGGTCCGTTGGGGGCAGCGGTTATGTTAATAGTCTGAGGTCCCTGTTGCCCGCCATTGCTGTCCCCAATGGACACGGTGGCTTGCTGGCCCGGAGCCACGGCCTGCGCCAGTTACACAACACTCAGGGAGGGCACAAAAACAGGTGGGGAAATAGAGAGGCCATTTTCAATATTGAATACACTTAAGCTCTCTATATCTCTATTGTTAAGTAGGAAATAAATCATCCTACGCTTTTTAAAATATGCCATTTTCATTTATAAGGATATTTTTGACGGCAAATACTAACTGGAATGTGCGGTTAGTTTTGTTTAAGTATAAAAAGTATTTTTAAATATCTTTTTTTTTTCACAAAGATTGCAATCACATGTTAATACATTTGTGGTGCTCATGCAGTGTGATCATAACTAAATTGGTGTATGACATCAAATTGTGCACACATGCCATATATATGTACCTAAACCGCGATCTTTAGAAATAATTTTATAAAAAAAACACAATATCATTAGGCTTCAAAAAAATTTAACTTTAAAGCTGGAATTGAAATCAAAAATAATACTTAAAATCACATTTTCATTGGATGAGTCAACAGCTCTTAACAATGACAGATCCTACTACAAGAAAATGAATTTCAGTTTAGACTATACATATTATGGTTGGTACATTATCAAAATTTTCATTATTACACATGACTCGTTTGTGTCGTATTATAAACATGAGACATCTGTATTTCTTCTTCTGGAATGGAAAGGTGATCACGGTGAGAGAGAAAGATTGAGATCAAATGTTTACAGAATACAACTTACTAATTATCTCTTTCTTTTTTACATGTACCTACTGGGCCATCTACAATATATTGGTCTGTATCATTTTCCGCATAATGTGATCAGTTTTTTATTGCTCTAACATTTGATTTAAGCAACAAAAATTATGGGTCCAGATTCTACTCAAATTTATACAATAATGAAGAAACTTGCGCAGAAAAGATGTTAATGGTTTTATTATTTTTTTTTTAACCGGCAGAGATAAAAAAATTAAAACTTTTTTTGAAAAATGTAATAGATTAATGTAGGCACATGTTTAAAAGGAAAAAGGAAAAAGTATGAAAGTTAGTACATCAAAGCTGGTGAAGATTCGAGCTCAATCGTTTTATGTTGTAATGTTTATAAAATTATATTAACCTTTTTTCTTTTTAATTTGATTTGTATTATACAGAATTTATATATACATTACCCACATACTTACTACTCAGCGCTATTTCGTAATAGTGCAAGTGGGAATTGACAGGAATTAAACGTTTTTTTAAACACATGTCACCAACTTATAAAAATACTGTTTTTCAATACACAATTTTCACAAATGAGTAATGAAACTATTGATTATATTAATTAATTTTTGGCAAGAAAAAAAAACTGTAGAAAAGGTATTATTATACGGCGTAGTACTAGATTAGTATTTGGTGACATACCTGAAGCGTAATAGTGGTGGGGGCTTGCTGCCCCCCTCCCCCCTGCTGGCCCCCACCCCCTCCGCCACCCTGCGAACCAGTACCGGAACCCAGTTGTTACATTACACTCAACAAGCGTGGTGAAACCCTGCCATTCACTTTAGTATTGCCACACAGATTTTTTTTATTAGTAAATCGTAATTGCGCTGTAATACATGCCAGGTGTTGCTTTTTTTATGTGAAAAGTTCAATTCCACTAAACTTGCGAGTCCGGGACAGCCTGTGGACTGTAGGAAAACAATATCGATCTTCCGAGGCATTTTTTATCAAAGGATTGGGACAACGGTTATTTGACTGAGATTAAGGCGACTAACTGAACATAAAAAATTGTAGACACACCAACTACCATTCTGTCCATTATTCAGGTTTACAGAAGAGAGAAGGAACAGAACCCTGCCTTAATTTATGTAAACTCTAAGTGTATACATCCTGGTTTATTCAAAATATACTAGTCATCTAAGAGTAATGTTTTATAAATTAGTATATTTAAGGTATTTGGCAAAAAAATGCGAATGATTATTGTTTTGAGATAAAGGAACAAATTCTAATAAACAATGTTCAAGTTTAATAAAAAAATCTGTATATTAAAATGCTCAAAGTGGTCCCTTTTTGTGTTACAAAAATAAAATTTCGTATTAATAATATTTATACATGTAATAATTGACAAATTGCATTGTTTCCTTCATCAACATGTAAATTTAGATTTCACTTAGCAGATACTATGGCCACAATAATAAAATATATATTCAGGGTTTCGCATTCCATAACCAAGCATATTATATAAATATTATTTCATTAGAGTTAATCATTAAGCTAATAAATTCCAGATGCAACCACATAATACTTATACATAAATTACTTGAACACATATATAAAACATTAATGGCCATATTGACCCCTTCCTGGCGAAATATTATAAGCGTAAAAATATGCTTTCATATATGTTGTATTATCGTAAAAGTTTAGCACATTTATTGGTTAAAATTAAAAACAGTTTTATTTTTATATTACTTATTTTAAATAATTGTCTGCGTAGCAAAGTATCAATAATATGCGTTATAATAAAGTAGAAATAAAATTCTCTTTTACAGAAGTACAATTGACTTAAACTGATTCTTTTCAAATTGTTTCCAATAATTCGAGAAAAAGGCTAGAAATTCTTCGAATGTCATGGAAATTCTGCTACATATTAAGCTTGTTTAAGACAAAAATGTTGAATAGTCACTTATTTATGTTGTATGGATTAAAATTACATATGTAAAATCCATTTAAAAATTACACCTTTTCTAACAATTAAATGGTCGTGTTAATTTTAAGAACCTCAAATTCTGGTTATTTACATAGAAGAATTTAAAAAAAATTAAAAATCATCTTACCTGAAGATTTGCTAGAGAAGATAGTTGTATTTGCTGTATTTGTCCCGATGGAGTTATGACATTTGCCACTTGCTGTTGTGGTTGCATCTATAACAAAATAAAATAAATTAATTATATTGAAATTTCGAAAAAACATTTGGTACCTTGAAAACAACCCTGAAAGCACTAGATATATAAATTAAAGATGTGGATAAAATGCTAAGGACAATACCCCCTAAATATACTATAATAGTTTTTCAGAACCTAGGACTCGATGAAAAGGTAGCCGGGAAAAGAAAGCATTTTAATAACTATAAAAAGACCAATATTAAATAGTCGTATCCTATTTGATATCTTCTTCTTCTTCTATTTGTGTCATATCAGGTCCCCGTGACGTCGACTATTACTTGAGAGTAATTGTCCTAGCCTTGGGCAGCTCTAAACAGTGCCTCGACGGACCTAATCCCCGTCCAACCTCCAACGTATTTGATAACTATCCCGTAAAAGTGATCCAAAGTCACAGTGTTTAACCACTTAACAGTCGAATTAAGGTGAGAAAATAAGTCGGTGCAGGAAATCATCACCAAACAAATCGAAACAGGACTACCCGAAAACTGCTCGGGTTAGTCAATAAAAACAAATACACAAATATATTTGGCTCGGGCAAATCAAAACTACTAAGTTGGGATACGATTTGCCCGACCAGCACTCGGACTCATCAATGCAACACAAACTCTTTGTCTGAGTCACGTCCGGTATAAATTGGCAACTGGTTAATATCCCCAGTCTTCCAGTGATATAAATTACCTGCGAGAGCGGCGGAATTATCTGCATGTGCGACGAGACGATCTGGTGCTGCGGCTGCTGGAAGGTGTGCAGCGGGAAGTGCACGGTCTGGTACACGGTCTGGCCGTTGGGGCCCGACACGGGCACCTGCACCGGCACGCTGGCCTGCTGCAGCACCTGCACCAGCCCCCCGCCGCCCGCGCCGCCCACGGCCGCACCCCCGCCGCCCCCGCGCAGCGCCACACTCTGACCTGCAAAGCCTCGCAACATGAACACGAGGAAACATCTACCACTAAAGATAACAAAAATTAACATTTATTAATGAAAACCTTAGTAGATGGGTTTTGTATGTGATGATACTAAATGGCATCACATTAAAATATCAGTCATATTAGTCTGATCGTAAGAGCTCTGTTTACTTTTTTTTATATGGAGTTTTATCAATAATAAAAAAATAAAAATTAAACATCAGTCAATGGAGTGTGCTACATCCTTCCTTCCTTCAAACCCTTATCTGCACCCTAAAGGTGCATAGTGCACTGCATCATATAAATGCAGTGTTATCTTGATCGATAACACATGAAGGAAAGGTGATCAGCCGTCCGCTTCAGGTACAAGTCCAGGGTAATATTGAATAAATATTAGAGTGCCACATAACCGACGGTTATTTGTGAACTATGTATTAAATGTTTAACAATGTATATCAATCTTGATATTGTGGGTAATTGGCTTTTACCAATGTGTAGGTGATGATGATGAAATTGATGGTTTGTTTCTTGATGTGTACGATGTGTAATATACAGTGAACAGAATGAACGCATAATGGATACTTTTATTGTAATACATGGATCGTTGATTAGCGGGATAAGTTAACCAAAGAAGTAAAAAAAAAAGCACGAATATAAAATAATACTAACTACAGAATAGGGAAGCGAATGACACCAACCTTGCATAGTACTTATTTGCTTTTGCTGTTCAGTCTTTTGGTCCTTTTTGGCACCGTCGGCGGTCACGGAACTACTCTGACTGACATTAATACTAGTTCCGGTTATGGAGAATGACGAGGCCTGGTTAGAGACAGTACCGCCGAGGAGGGGGGGAGCGGGGGCGGGGCCGGAGGGGAAGGAGCCCAGGCTGGACAGCGGGACGGAGATGTTGGTGCCCGGGATAGTGATGGTCACCTGGGAGGGGTCGACCGACGGAAGGGAACCTTCATACCGCATACCAGGAAATGACGGGACAAAAGCAAAGGGTGAAAGAAAAAGAAAATAAAATTAGTGATCGATAACAAGTTAAACAATAGCATGCAAAAGCAACATTGATCGTAAAATATCACAATTTTTCAGTGCCTTATTATTTATACATATCTTAAGCTGGCTCGGCATTGGTCGAGCATTCGGCAGTCCATCAAGAAAAGATATTAATTTTTTCAATAAAAATATTTTAAGTTGCGTCTATTACGTTAACGGACATAAAGTACTTAACATCACCGCAACTAATCGAGATGTTGTACTCGCAACAGCCTTTAGTAAAATGACTCTGCTTAGATGGGCTGTCTATTGTTGATTCGAATTCATTTACAAGAATTTCGACGTGCCCTACGTAAAGTGCTCTAACTACATTTTTGTCAATTTTGAGATATTTGGTGTACGTTATCAACTGACCGTTATCTACAAATAAAAACAAACAAACAAAATATATTAAATAAATTACGCCTAGTTTTCAGGCTTATAAGATGCTCTCTACATCGAATTTTCGAAATGAACTGAACTCCTAAAACTGCTTAATTTTGAAAAAGGAAAAAGCTTTAAAACGATTTAATAGATTATTTTATCGTGTTTTTGAATGTATAATACTACTTTAGAATTTCAGATAAAATCGTCGATTAATTAAAAAAATTACGCTAAAAAATATTCTAAGCTCTCTCCTGTAAAGTAAGAGATTTGCAGATAGAGTACTTTACGTAGGGGCCATCGATTTAGCCCTTTTACAATATTAATTAGTTTCACTAAATTAATAAATTATACATGAGAGAATGCAACATAACATTCTTCAAAGTAATATTATTTATTTAAATTATCAATTTCAATTATGTATAATACTAATATGTATTTTTTTACTATTGCAACACAAGTTCACTTGTCAGCCGCCAATAGTAACATCATTACGGTATCGTAAGCGTGAGGTTTTTATTGATTATTTATTACTCCATAGCAAAACCAAATAATAAGACATGCTATAGATGTCTCAAGAGAGTGAACAAGTTTATTTGGAAACAAGTTTATTTTGGAAATATGAAAATCTCCACATTTACAAGACTTACAACTTGCCATTAACCGGTTTGAGTGATCACCCTACACACTGTGTAATAGTGAGCAGAATGGTGAATGTTGCACAATGTAAAAACAGCTGATGAAAAGTCATAAGTCCCATAAATCCGCAAACATCCACATTCTCTTCCCATCTTCTCTGTCAAGACATGTATAATATATACTTGATAAAAATCCTTTGGGTATTAAATCCAGAAGTTGTGTACACAAAAAAGTTTGGATACACTAAAAATATTGTTAAATATGTAATAATATTTGAGTTCAAAAAAATAATCATTTTACTGACTGCAGCATTCGTGAAAAATTAAGATAATAATAAAACACTGTGTGATATTTTCGTGTGAATAAATAATATGAGCCACAGAAAAGCAGAAATGAAACAACAAAAATGTGTTAAGATTGGTCAGTGGGGGAATTTATATGTACATTAATCTTTTCAAACATTTTAGCCAGCTTATATTTTGTATGTACAAGGGATTAAACGACTCCTCCGCAATATGCATCAAATTACCGGAGGGAAGGTGAACGAGACTCTGTAACAGTCCCGCGGGTAAAACAGTCGGAGCTCTTATCAGTTGGCCGCCAACCATGCCGACATTGCCCATTGTCATGTTCTGAAATCGTAAACAAAATAAAAGTGATTAGTCATCAAACAGTATTCATCAACATGAGCTTGTATTGTGTTCCGAGAATATCAAACCATATTGACTTGTAAATTTATCATACGACTGCAATTTCACATACATTTTATCATCCGTTTAAAGATAAAACTCATACAGAAACAGAATGGTGGCTCAGATTTCGATCGCCATTTAAAAAATGGATTATTTTCTTAACATTTACAATGAATAAAGAATATATTAAATATTATTTAAAATAAAATTTAAGGTTGGTTTAAGTGATCGTTTTATACATATGTATCCTTGTAAATACCCACACTTATTCCATATTCTTCTTCATCTATGTGTATAGAATAAAAACTAGCTTTTACTGTAATATTATGAATAAAAACTAAAAAATGCTCAACTAAGGTATGACGTCAAGAAAAATCATTATATTATTTCTGAACCAGCCCTCTGTGATTTGAAAGATAATGTTATCACTCTGATTCAGGATACTAACCGCCAAGCACTGTGCCAAGTTAGTCCTAGCTTACTTCAAACATGACATATCTCCAAGTCAGGGTTTAATTAAAAAGGTTTCAAAAATGTAGTGGGCGAAACACAGTTTGCAAAAGTCACCTGGTTCATGTTGGCGGGAATGAAGAGAGCCTCCTGACCGTCTACGGTGACGGACTGCATCCCCTGTATGCCCTGCATCCCCTGCATGCCCTGCATGCCCTGCATGGCCTGCATTGCCTGCATGGCCTGCATGCCCTGCACGCCCTGCCCCACCTGCACGCCCTGCCCCACCTGCCCCACCTGCCCCACCTGCACGCCCTGCATGCCCTGCATGCCCTGCCCGCCCTGAACCACGCAGGGCCCGTACATTCCCCCCTGCTGGAAAGTCAACACAACCTCATTGTTACAAAGCGCCATAAAGAACAAAACTATGGATAATAATAATAATAATAAAACCCTTATCCGCACCCCAATGATGCATAGGGCACCACGTTATACAAACGTAGTGTTATCTTGATCATTTACACATGAAGGAAAGGTGATCAGCCCTCCGCTTCAGGTACACCAGTCCAGGGTAGTATTGAATAAATATTAGAGTGAAAAAATCACTCATATTTATTCGACCCCCCCTGGGAATTGAACCCGGGACCTCCAGAACAGTAGCCGAGCGTGCTGACCATTACACTACGGACAAAATTAAAACAAAACTATGGATAGCCATACCTAAACGACAGAATTTGATCAATATTGATAACACAACATTACCCAATGCGAGCAGTACCACTTCCCTGGGTGACAAATTGCTGGGTGACAAAAGTGTTATTAGATTCTGATCTCTATTTTGAGGCTCAAATCAAAATAATAAGTAAAATTGTGTCGGGTTGTGGTCCCGTGGTTAGTGTCACGGACTCTTATATCAAAGTTTCTCGTTTCGAACCCACTCTACCACAATTTGATACTTATTTCTAATAATGAGGCACTTAGGCTCACAGAAATAGTATTAAATTGAAGTATTTTTGTGAATAGTAAAAATGCAAATATTTCTCTTTTAAAATAAAAAAATTCAAAGTAAATGTTTTTATCAACTAAGGCAAATTAAGAGCATTTGTAAGAATCTGCTAGTTGATGTAGCCCTTGAATTGATAAATGCATTCAAAGTATCTAGAGTCAATTATTGTAACGGTATATACACGGGTCTATCAAACAATAAAATGACTAAACTGCAATCAGTGTTAAACGCGCTTTAATTGGCTACAACTGTTATGGGTCTTTGCTATTGCAGGACTGATGGCATGGAATGCTCTTCCACAAGTAGTTAGAAATAATGAGGAGTGAGATGATCTTTATTAGAAAACAACTAAATATGCATTTGATTGCTAAATCATTTCCACAATCTCCTTTTCCCAGATAAAATCACCGTGAATCGCCCTTGAGGTAGTGTTTTAAGAAAAACGTGCTTTATAAATTGTTCCAAAATTATTATTGTTTTGAATAATATTTATCGCCACATGGCTTTCTGAAAATAAAATACTAACAAAATCTAAGCAAAATACCTGTGAAACAGTAAAATTCTAGACCATGATTTTAGTACTGCCCACAAATTTGCATAGTTGCATAAGTGTCCTATTCCACTGTTGTGAAACTGCATTGTCAGATGAAAATATGATAAATATAAAATCATATCAAACAGATTATAAGTAAAACTTATAATATATTTGGATAATTTATGACACAAATTTCGTAAAACACTATATCAAGGGCGCTTTCATTAAATTGCTTTGTATTAAACTGTAAAATAAATACCTGTAATTAAATTAAGAAAAAAAAGTCAATAATTTTGTAAAAAAAAAAGTATTAATTTTATTTCTTTCTAAAAATCATCTCACTCCACTTTATACGATTACATGATACACAATTTTACCTGTAATAGCTGCGGGTGGATCTGGACAATTTGTGGTTGGCCTTGGGAGAAGACCTGGTGCTGCTTATTGTTCTGTGGGGTCCCGGGGCCCTGCTGAGGCGCCCCCTGGGGCTGGGGCGCCTCAGCCATGCCCACTCCGCCAGGGAACATCTGCTGCAGCTGTTGCAACGTCACCACCTGACAAGATAATAAATCAATTATACTTCCGACACCTATCCCCACTTAATGGCACATAGGGCACTATATTGAATCCACACAGTGTCAATTATACTAATCAAAGGTGATCAGTCCTGCACTTCAGATTCTTAAGACACTGGTGAAGGAGCTCTACATATTAACACAATGTTGCCAGGAGGTTTTTTCTTCAACCCTGACCCTAATTATACTGAAGACAGTCTGCCGCCCGACCCTCAGTATACTAATCATAAGTAATCACAAACGCAATTCCGATCTACACAAACAATGTTTTTTGGTATTTCTCATGCCCTACCAAAAGTAAGAAAATAGAACGCTAATAAGCGTCACCCGCTCTCTACCAACAGTATGTAAAAGACGCTTTTAAGTGTTTCCTGCAAACAATGTGTTAATTAAACACTGGATTCCAGAGAAAAATTGTGTTGATATAATTATTGGGCTAAGTGTCTCAAAGTCCAACGGTTAACTGTTCATCAGCGTGAAAAATAATAATAGATCTAGCCAAAGAATGAATAATTTATTAGAAATCCCTTTTTGTAAATCCAGACTTGCGCAAAGACACTCATTTTTTCAGTCCACAAAGACTATTTGTTAGATGTTAATTACCTAAGTTTGTGTAGATTTAATTTTGCTTAGATTATTTATTGAAGAGACAGATTTAAGCTCCTTATTCTTGTGGTACATGCTTGCTAACTTTTTACTTTTCATCTTTTTCATGTTTTAAAGTTTTTAATTCTATTTAAAAAAATAATAATAATAATAATTTTTGGTTTCTGATGGTCAAGTATTTTTTTGTATTTTATATTAACACTATTATTCTTATTCACACAAAAATTATTATTCACACAAAAAACGCGCTTAGAGTGTCAGAAATGAAGACTCTGAGAAGCATAACAGGCAAGAGTCTTCGAGATAGATTGAGAAATGCCAAGATCAGGGAATTATGCGAGATCGAAGATGTCGTTAGGTGGGGAAGGCAACGAAGAAGACAATGGTATGCGCATGTGAGGAGAATGGAACCATCCAGACTCCCCCCACATCGCATTGTACGGCCAACCCCATGGTAGACGACTCCCGGGCAGACCACCAAAGAGATGGGCCGATAGCTGGGAATCGACGTCGCAGGAGGCTAATCCCTCTTAAAAACAGGCCGTAAGGCCTATAATAAGAAGAAGAAGAAGAAGACTATTATTCTAGTTCTACTTATAATACCTATACCCTTATACCCTTTACTATGACTAAATTATATTGTATACCCACACACAGGCTATGCCATTGTGGGATATTTTTTTGTATTTATATTTATATTTTATTCATATTTTTTTGTATTTGAATTTATGTCATGTAATGCAAAAGAATTTAAAATAAAGAAAAAAAAGTTGTTAAGCATGGAAGTTAGTCGAGCATTGCATAATAAGAAACAAACCTGAGGTTGTTGAGGTTGAGGTGCCACAGTCTGTACTTGCGCAAGACTCGCTATAGCTGCATTCAATTCGTTTCCCTAAAAAAAATAGCACTCGTTAAATGTGAATAACAAAAAAAAAACAAAGGTTAAAATATAAATAATATGAAAAGCGGACAAATAAAATTTAATGAAAATCTTTTTTATCATTCTATTATTCCGTTTTGTAATACAAAACATTTGTTGAGAAACAAAGCATTTCTTACAATCTTGTAATATAAAAGAAACATAAACCCTAACTGTGATTTATTTATTCTTCTTCTGTGCGTGTCCTATCAGGTCCCCCTGATGTCGACTTTCACTTGAGA
Source organism: Brachycentrus maculatus (assembly GCF_059751285.1). Taxonomy (NCBI): domain Eukaryota; kingdom Metazoa; phylum Arthropoda; class Insecta; order Trichoptera; family Brachycentridae; genus Brachycentrus; species Brachycentrus maculatus. The sequence continues at coordinate 1,609,364 of NW_028281014.1, forward strand.
GTAATTGTCCTTGTCTTGGGCAGCTCTAAACAGCGCCTCGACAGTCCTGATCCCCGTCCAATCTCGTATATTTCGGAGTCAGGAGATCTGTCTTCTGCCAACACCTCGTCGATTCGTTTACATAAAACAATATCTGGTACTGGTTTTGTGATTGCGATTTTATTCAACTTTGGATTGTATTTATTGATTATGATAAATTGCTGTTCCACGATTAATTGAAAAGTCACAAAAACATAAACATAGTTGACCATTTATTATTACTGATGATAGCGAGGTCCAGTTGGTCACCTTTTGCTGGTAAACATTGATAAGATTATAAGATAATTAGTAGATATGTAGTTACGGTTAGGCCTTGCTGTTGTAGCTGATGCACGAGGGCGGCGCTGATGACTCTGACTTGCTGATGCTGCTGAGGGCCCACTTGCTGGATCTGCTGCAGTTGGGGTATTTGAGATAGTTGCACCACTTGAGGGGACAGCTGGACCGCTTGCACGTTGCCATCGTTACCTGTGACATGCAAATAATCATCGAGATATAAGAAAATCTTTTCCCACCAAGACTGACTACTCTTCAAAAGCATTGAAATAATTTTAATATTGATTCTCATTTGAGTATTTTGATATTAGTGTCTCGACTTGAAATGAAACATCTATCGTTTTTATATGAAGGAAGATGGAAGTCTGAATCTCAAGGCTTATGACCTGGCATTTATTTGACTGGCTTAAGTGTACATTGTACACTTGTGTAACGTTCATCACCCTGTCCATTATTGAATATCCATAATATGGATATTAAATGCATATATTATATGCAACACTGGTGGATTCCTTTCACACGCTAGCTCTTAGTTCATAGATTTGTTAGTATGGTTAATTGTGGCACCATGTATGTCTTATATGTATGTTAATTTTATAGGCATATAGTGATTTTGCGTTCAGAATAAAAGTGATTTATGTTTTATTTTATTGTGATTATTATCAATAATAATAAAAACTTATCCCTTGACATCTCAACATAGATGAAGAAGAATATAGAAATCTAGGTCAGACTTCCATATTCATCTTCGACTATGTAAAGATGTCAATATAAATAATAGTGAACAAGGATTTGGACACACTCAAAATGTTTTGAATGAATTAATTTTAACTACCGTAGAACGGGATTTGAACTTTGATGTGTTACTTGAGCCCAGTACAAAAAAGAGATTTAAACCTGTATTTGGTGTACAATAATGAACGTATTATGACAATAAGTGTCACCTGTCAGGAAAACAATGAATCATGTCTATACATTCATTACTTATTAAAAAAATTGTACTGGGCTCAAGTAACACATCAAAGTTCAAGTTAGCCCCGTTCACAGTACATCTCTGGTATAAACTAAAAACATCGAAATAGAAGTATGAATTTAAATAATGGTTCCGTACATGCCTTGAAATTTTTCAGTTTTAAAATAATCAAATTGCTGTCTCATTTATTCAGTCCAGATAACTAAGTAATATATTTATAATACACTTAAAGTTTCATTTATTCAGTCCAGATAACTAAGTAATGTATTTATGATGCACTTAAAGTGAGTGGAATAATACAAAAACGTGACTAGCACTTATTACTGTTTATTACAAGTAATATGCAAGATGGTTAGAATGAATGTAACACACCTGGAGTTTCATTATTTTTCCAGTGATAGTTTTCACTTAAAACATTGACCTAATGGCACCAAATATTTTACTGTACATTTTCCTTAATAGCAACATCTTCATGTATCCTGCCAGATCCCTCCGACGTTGACGTTCACTTGGGAGAAACCTTGTCAGTCCTTGGCAGCACGAAACAACTCCTGCACACCTCTCATCCCAGTCCACTCTCGAATGTTTCAAAGCCAGGAATGCTACCTTCTTCCAACCCTTCTGCGACCCTCAACCTTCCCTTTTACGATCATTTCTAGGATGGTATACTTTTAATACCCGCGTGTTGAGAATTCTTTATAACTCCTTGGTGCGAAGTAGACTCGAGAATGGCTCGATGATTTGGGGGCCACACGAGCTTAAGTACTCTCTTATGGTAGAGAAAGTCCAAAAGAAGTTTCTGAGGTATCTCTACATGAGAGAGTACGGCTATAATCCTTGGCTCTACCCGACAGAGTTTCTCCAGGGTATGCTTGGCTACAATAGTTTAGAGACTAGAAGGAATGTGTATTTGATTACGCATTTTTATCGATAATCCTGAAATTATCCGGAACATTGGTCTATATGTTCCCAATAGTTACCTAAGACAGCGTCGACATAGATTGTTTCAAATTCCTATACAGGATCAACCTGTCGATGGTTATGCCTGTAGGAAGAGCTACCGCTATGTTGAACAATATCTAATTGGATATTGATCTGTTCCATATGTCTGAAGGAGTTTTCCGAAGCGGGATTCTCCTACACCTTTAGCAATAGTTCTTACATTTATTTTATTTTAATGTATTTTAATGTATACAATTTAAATTTTTATATGGTTTGTAATGTATATATTAATTTAAATAAATAAATTGAATTGAATTGAAAAATAAATTTAGCAAAATAATTTACCAGTTATTGTATAGTGGATTGTTTCTTTTTGTTCCGGTGACGAGTTTGCATCTTGCTGCTGTTGTTGTTGCTGTTGCTGCTGTTGTTGCTGTTGCTGCTGCTGCTGTTGCTGCTGTTGTTGCTGCTGCTGTTGTTGCTGCTGCTGTTGTTGCTGCTGCTGTTGCTGTTGTTGCTGCTGTTGTTGCTGTTGCTGTTGTTGCTGCTGCTGACCTCCAGCAGGCGCCATTATTTGGGAGGCACTGGGACCAATCTTACTGCAAGTGGCCGCTAAAAGCGCTAAAGGAGAAGGAGTCACTTGAGATTCCTAAAACAATAAATGAGAAATATATTGAATTTTCACTAAGCTATAAAACAAATGTCGACCAAAACAATAAAAACTAACAAAATAAAAACGAATGATAAAATTAAAACAAAAGAAACTATAAATTAGGTAGGTACTCATATTAAAGACTCATTGCATTGTAATGTTGGTAGTAGGATTTTTTTTAATGTTATTCTTGTAGTCAATTTTGGCGGTCGGTAATGGTGTGATTTTTTTTTTTTTTTAAATGTATGTGCCTTGTTTGTAAATCCTGAATATTTGCATTCTTTTTATGTAAAAAAAATATGTGAGTTTAGTTATTTAAGGTTTTGTGTTTTTCGAATGTATCAAGTATTATAATAATATGTACGAACTTATATGTATTCCATTATTTTTTGGCAGCGTTCTATTGATTTTCCAGATTTTAGTAAAAATTTAATTAAATATATGGATTTTATTCTGGTGATAGTATAAAGTTCCATATTCGCGACTCGATTTCGAGAAGGGAATTTCTCAGAACAACGTGTGGCGTTATGAATTTCATTAAAAAAGAGTATGAGAATTCAAATTTCTGTTAAATTTTAATTAAAAAAACCCAGTTGATTAAGCAAATTCTGAATCTTTATTAAGACTATTAGACATCACGTGTTATTATTACTGACAAAACAAACAAAATGTTTATTTATTTCAACTTCATGTACAGAAAAGAAATAAGTACATTGGCGGGCTTATTGCTAAAAAGCAATATCTTCCAACCGACCAAAAATGTTGTTATGATTTATTCGAAATAAAATAAAATAATAATAGTAATGAATTAACAAAATTTATTGATTATGTGCGTGGCATGCGTTTAAAATGTTGATTTTCAATGTAAAAAAAAATAGTTTAAAAATTCTACAGACAACCATTTCATTGATATCTTTCTAGGTACCTACTCGAGAGGTTAACATGGCCGCAAGGGATTGTTAATATCCACCTTGCAATTAAGCACCGCGCGTATTATAATATAGGGTTTCCTTTTAATTTGCATCCCCCGACTCACCCTCCGGGCAGGCCGCGAGCACCCCTCGACGGGAGGGATGGTTTAAAGTTGACTGATGGCTCCGCCCCTACGGACCGGGAGCCGGGACCAATTTAGGCCATCGTCTGCAATCATGGGCGTATCTATTATAAGGGAATTGGGTGGACTGCCCACCACCCACCACCCACTTCCCGCGTTTCCGGTCCCCGGTTCCCGCCGATCGATTTCATCTGTCAATTTTCCCGCGCTCATATTCGAAACTTCAAAACGAACTTGAAACAGACTTTGGAATGGCCAACTGGTTAACAATTTTCACCTTTTATTTTGTAACTGGCATGAAATAACCTGATCTTTATGCACTTTGCATAGCTGATTTCAAAAACGTTAGCAAATTATAGCAAAAAGCAGTTCATATATGTATAAACATATAATGTTATCGTATTCAATATTAATAAGTTAATATATTTCTACTATTACTCCATAATTATAAATACTTTTTTTGAATCCCTTAGACCTTAGACTTGTCTAGATACCAACCACTATTACGGTTTTAACGTATGGGGTCCGTACAAACAAAAATATGACTGTAACATCAAAACTTGACGTGATACAAGCTTGTCACCATATAGACTTTGAATAAGAACGATTAACTTAGTCCAAATCAGTCATCAAAATTTCAGTTACAAAATCATTGTTGGCCAGTGTAATTAACCACTCGACAGTTGAATTTCGGAGAGCAAATTCGTCGGTGCAGGAAATCATCACCAAACAACTCGAAACAAGGCTACCCGAACACCGTTCGGGTTAGTCAATAAAAACAAATACATAAATATATTTGGCTCGGGCAAATCAACACCACCATGTTGGAACACGATTTGCCCGAGCAGCACTCGGACTCGCCGATGCAACACAAACTCCTTGCCCGAGTCAAGCTCGGGATAAACTGGCAACTGGGGCTTATATTATTCGACAATATGTAATGCAATTTGCAGAAATGGCCCGCTAAGGTCGAGAGCCACTACTCTCATATATCACAATGGCTGTGAATTGTTACGGTATAATCGAACAATGAGGACTTTGACCGTGCGTGTTCTCAATTCCCAACGAAAGAAAAACATGGGCATCATTATATTATCCTTCGTTTTCTCTATACGAGTATGTAATGAATTATCAGTTTTTAACGCTTTAATCAGATGTTCAAAAACTTTGAGTTTTTTTTATAATTTAGAATTCTTTCTTTGCGAATAGTAATTGATGCCCATTGTGGCTTAAATATTGTTTTCCATTTTTAACACATTTTTAGAGATATGGCTATCTACATTTTCGGCAAATTACAATACATTAATTTGACTTTAACGTATGATTTGATCGCATGATTAAATGAATACTCGAATAAGCACATATACCTGCACTACTAATTCAGATAATGTAGCATTATTTCCTTTTTAAATCTTGAATCGGTTTTGAAAATTTGCGAGTATTTTTGGCAAGTCCCGCGATTTCTCTCCACCCCTCAGCAAACAATAAATCTAGTTCCGCCTCCGACCAGCATTTCCACCTACCACCCTCTACGTTTTTAGGGGGAAGAGTATCCCCCAGTTAACGGACGACCCTTTGAAAATAACTCGACCATCATTTTTTAACAGTGGGAAAATATCAAGTTTCAACTGTGTTCTGATGTACGTTTTGACTATAAGTGAAAAAAATATGTGTTTTTTTATTAAATATCTGCTTAGTTACGGGCAATGTAAGTATCTTCGTATGTTACATACTTACACTAAACATTCAAAATCTTTGTTTTTATCAACGTTCATGGAATAATAACGACGTTTAAAAGGCAAAAACCAGTAAGCGACACTTTAATCATAGATTATATAATATTATGCACCTGTTTCCTGTTGTTGACAACTTTAGCTTCAACCAAACAAAATTTCTCTACTATCTGATCAAAGACTTTGCTCAAGGACGCAAATTTGATATTTTATTGGTATCAACTGGTGTTGCACATTAAAATATCTCTATAGAAACGCTTTCCGAAAACGTATTTCTTTGTAAAATCGGAGACAGTGAATTTAAAAAAAAGTTCGACTCGAAATGGCTCTTATGGCGTTTTGACTTTAGTCAGTAACGAGTAAATTTAAAGACATAATTTATCAATGATGTTTTTTAGCGAGAAAATAACAGTCCCTTCACCTCCGCCCACAAGTAGGCGCACGTGTCCTTATGCTATTTCCTACATCACATCTGCCCGACACGCCTATCTGAAGGGCGGGGGGAGGGGGAGGCGGACACCGGCCGAGGGCGGGAAATTACAAATTTTTAAACCTCTACAAAGCACCCGGCAAACTTCACTATAAACACTTACAAAGTCAAGTTCCGAAACCGTACTTGAAAATAATAAATGGTAATCTTCGGTAAGTTACATAGCTACAATAAAAACATAAATACGAAAAAAAATTATAATAATATTTATTAAAGAGAATCCTTTTTCAAAATATCGGTTGGTTTTTGTTTTTCACCAACCAGTGGCGCTGGTGGGCCACAGAATTAAACTTGTATAAGTAAGTACTCGTTTACCTTGTGCAGTGATAACATTACATTCCAGTTTCAAATTGCATCCAGTGCGATAACAACATGTGTTATGACGTCAACATTTTGTGAATCACTCTCTAACTTTGTGAATTCTGTCGGTACACAGTTAAGATTGTAAATGGTGAAACGTGAATCCATACCTCCATTCGTCCCACTAAAAATAATGTTTGTATCGTCGCCGTCTAACTTGGAAGTTACAAAGGAACACACTTGTTTGGCGGTGACCTTCTAGCGAAAATATGAATAATACATAGATTTAGATAATTATTCCGTTATTAAGACTACATTTACGATTATACGTGTATATACTAATAACTTGAGCATTCTATAAGAAACCAACGTTATACTTTTTTACTACGTAAGAAAAATAAACGATTAATACGGACAATACGACAAATGAATACAATAAATATGCTTTTCATACTTACAATAAACCTTGGAATGCAGACATTTTCAAAAAAATATAATATTTATCACAGAAGCGAAAGAATGTGCATCTGCACTGAGAGGCGACCGGAATCGAGTCTCGACGCAATGACTCTTATGTAAAACGAAATCGATGTCGCGATGGACAAAACTAATGTTGGAAGTCCTTCTTGCCAATGAAATGAAGTGGGGTGTATTATAAACACATGAATCAGTTTAGATTCGGAAAGGGAGTAGTCAATGTCCCCCAACAAGTACCTCCCGCGCGTCACAAGCCGTGCCCCAAAAGCCCGTTACTCCTTTTGCCCCGCCTCTACCCTGCGCAAACACAGCAGATAACGCAAGCAAAATCCAGGTGGTGGACACTTACTTTTATGTTTTTATCCAATTTAATATACTCCGATTTGTTTTTTACAGAGTCAGACGACATTATTTACACAACAAGCACTGGTGACTATCTGTTTTCTTTGTTCAACATAATTCCACAGCGCGGACACTCGACACAGAACACACGGCAGAATGCGTTTTCGGACGCGTGGTGAACGAAACTGACACGAAGCGAGCGTTCGGCTACGTTCGGATTAATTACTCCGCGCTGATATTTTGACAAAAACACACATTTTCATTGAAGTTATCAAAAATCCAAATATGCAAAGTTACTTGTACATATTTTTCACATGTTTTAAAAATACATTTATTTTGTTTTATGGAAAAATATTTATATTCGGAACTACTTGCACACAGCCGGTTATATTTTAAGGCCGAACAATAAAATACGTAGGATCGTTGTGTGGCCTCAGATATCTGCCATTGGTAGGTAGCAGATGCGAACTGGGTCGCCCTTCCCTTGCCCGCGGCACTGCCAGCGTTACCTTTCCTATACCTGACTCGCAATAACAATCATCACTCGATAGAAAGTTATTAATTCAACGCCCATATGGCATCCTCATCCGGCGAGACTAAAGGATGAATCGACCAAATAATGAAGTAGTCAATCCTAAAACTTTATTTTCTTTCTGCGTAAGAAGATATGAGAACTATTTAATAATGCATTTTAATTAAATACAAATTAAAATTAAAAATCATTAACGAGTAAAAAATATAAGATCCTTAAATAAAATCACGATACTACGAAAAGGCTCGCGTCGAGAGCATTCTCAATTTGACGAGCGCTTACTGCTACCACTGACCGCATAAAAAGGGATGTATTTACGAGTACTCGAGTTGAGTTCTTCTTAGAAATAGAGGCACATTTCGCTGACACGTCTTGCGCTCGATTATTTATCCGAGCTATTTTGGTAGCGGACCTCGGGGGTGTTTTCTCAATAATTGGCGACCGGTTTGGGCGTCACTGGTGGGCCGGTCTTGACAAGGGGGGACGCATTTCCGCCACCCCGCGATGTAACAAATCCGTAGACACATACTCCATAGGCGAGCGGTGCGGACGAAACAGGCTCGGGACTCTAGCCCCGAAGAGGGCACCAATACCGAATGGAACGCCATTTGCCTAAACTCGGTTTGGTTTAAGAGACGATCATTTTAGTTAAGGGTGCTGAAATACTTCGCTTGACGACCTTTTATTTTTTTGATAGGATTTGTAACTAAAATTCCGCCCTCCCAAGCCGATGCACAGTAGGACAAAATTTGATAAAAAAAGGATTTACGACAGTATGACATAAGACAAAAAGTATGCTTAAATGTTGTGTTGGTCGTTACCGTTTTCAAGAGAAGTGCTCTCGTAAAAAAACACGTGTTAAATGCATCCCTACGACCTCGTCAATACAGTGAATACAATAGACAATAGCGACCCAAAAACATGTACTTACTCTAACTTCTATTTGTGCAATTTATTATTAAAACTTCACGAAAAAATATCCTTGCAGTAAAAAACACATAAAATTTTAAACTTTATGGAGTACTGGGGCAATTTTAAAACCCCAAAAACACGCTAGCTCGCATCTACTACGTTGAGAAAGTTGGGGCTTGTGCGCCCGCGTACCTTGCCGCCGTCATGGAGTACCTAGCTGCCAAGGTGTTGGAAATGCCTAGCCTCCAGTGACAACAAGAAGACCAGCATTACCTCCGCCATCTGCAGTCGAATATCCACAATGACGGGACCTTAACAAGCTGTTCTCCGGCATTACCATTACACAGTGAGGCGTCCTGTCCAACATCTTGGCCATGCTCCAGCTCAAGAAGACCGAGAAGAAAGCGCAACAATATGGCGGCTCCACTTTCCTGCCTTCAGACTCAGCCGATTGACGACGTTTTTCATTAATATATATTTTTTTCATTTTCTCTCATCATCAATTCCATATCATAATCCATACCTGTATAAGCGCCCTTGAGGTGGGTTTTTTTACGAAAATGGCGCTATATAAATCATCCAAGATTATTATTATTATTATTTCCTATAGCTACATGCGTCATGCGTCGTGCTTTAAACCATAAGCTGTTTTAAATTATAAACCACTGACTTTACAATTCCCTGTTTTTTTACTCCAAAATATAGCTCTGGAATTTGTCGCAACAAGCTAAAAAGTATCACTGAATTCTATTTATAATTGCTATACGAACGTAGCACAAAAATTTATTCACTGACTCCACAGTATTTTCCCTCCACCTGACAGACACATTTTTTTTAAAAATGACTACGCGTTTATATGTCCTCCTTTTCAGCCGTATGATGTGACAGCTAAAATTGTAGTGGCTAAAGAAAAGGTTGGAAAATATTAGATTTCATGATAGCAAAATTTCGTGCTGACCTTTTTTATTGTTGGCTCATGGCGCTGAATACTCTTTAGCCGGCCCTGATGTACATTTATGCTTTAAATATCTATCAATTTTCATTCACCATCAGGGTGTAGACACATTAAAAACATTAACATTAGGATGTAAACATTAAAATAGGCGGGCTATTTTAATATATAACACAAAAATACTTGTAGAAGAGGAACATGTAAAAGTTTCCTTGTGCGTAATGCCATGTATGATAATCTGTTTTTTCTTGACTTTTCTTTTTTTTTCTTTACCTATTTCTCCCTGGTTGCTCTCATTTGCTTATTTTCAAGTGTGGACAGTTTATTTGATTTTATGAAAATTTCTTTACAGATAGATATTATTGAGAATAATATCGTCGGTCTTTTTTATTTTTATTTATTTATTTTCAAATTTGAAAGAAACGTAATTCTTTTACTTAAATGAAGTTACGTCGAGGGACATCGCTGCGTGGATTTAGAAAAAAGAGTACACAATATTGTATATTATCATGAACAAAAAACTAGATTCGCGAAATTTAAATTTAATTAGCCCTTTAAAACGTTTTTTTGATAAAATCTGTTCAAAGGTGTTGATACTTACAGTATAGTATGAAAACTTTAAAAGTAAATATATTAACGCACTAATATTATCTAATAGAATTACGTTTATGAAATTTCGCTGACGGTAATTTTTTTTCGGAATCTAATTTTGTAAATACATACCTATATGATTCGTAAGTAAGTAATTTATAGTAAAAGAAATAAATTACTTTTTTTTATTAATTATCTAACTTTCAAGTAAGTGACTCTGAAATCTATCTACGGCTTATCCTACTTATGTACGTATAAGTTTTATTGCCCATTCCTACTCGTGCGTGGGTTTACTCGTTATGTTTAAAGTTACTTTGATTTCAAGTAATTCATGAGTGAAAATTCTAAGCAAAAACATTCGCTTATATACCCAAGTATCAATCCCCTTTATCATCATCGATGTATATTGGAGAATGTACCTACATAAACCTATTTGTTAAAGATCATGAATCACACACAATGCAACTTTTAACTACTCAAATGGATACGTTTTTTAAACAACCGCGAACACTGGATTCATCGCATGATTACTGTTTACGTTTATACGCATTTAGCAGTCGTCAATAGGATTTGTGGACTAAATTCTCATTTATCCCTCAATTCTGAGTTGTTCATCATAGACAACCTTTGAACCCGGTGTCCATCCCTTGTAGTTACCCCCTCCAGCCGCCCCGGGGCCGCCCGCCGCCCCACCACGCCCCCGGCCCGCCCACCGGAACCAACCACCTCGGCCTAATCATTTCCTCGGATTGCTACCTGAAGAACATCGCGCCTGCTGCGATCTGTTCAGACTGCCGGCTCGAGGACTTGACTACCAGCCCTGGAAATGTGGCAAACCCATCACCGTTCGTTGTTCATCGCCCAGACACGTTTTCGTACAATGAAATTGCGCTTTTCGTACAATTTCTATCCCCGGAAGCTTATCAAATTGTAAATTATACAAATACCTAATCATTTCGTGTATAATTTAACAATTTGGGTCGATATTTATATTTAAAAATATGTACATTTGATTTTCTACCTGCTTTTCCCGGATTTTCACCAGATTACTTAGATTTCCACTGGATTTCAATAATTATTTTAGAAAATACTACCTGCATACTATTAGTATCATTGAACGTTAGATAATGAATGCCCCTTTTGATTAGCAGCTACCACAACATGAAGATATGGCATTTTCCGTTTTTCTTCCTGAGAATTCCGTGGGAAATGGTGTGGACCATATGAAACGACAATAGGTCGTCTAAAGATCACAATTTTACCTTGAGGCAAATGTGTATTTGTAGTTGTAGGTATGTATGAATAATGACTCAAATTTGATTCTAAAAACTGTCTAGAAGAAATTAATGCAGATAGACATTTTTTTACAAGTACGAGTAGAAAGGGTACTTCGGATAGGGCGATAGGGTAACAAAACCATAGATGATGATTTGTGATAACAAATGATAACTCATAAGCAAAAGGTATACCAAATAAAGAAAATGATAAGCGATGTTGCATTTTAACTAAATTGGGAACTCAATCGCGAATGCTTACTATCGCATTGACAAGTATCCTGTATAATATATAATACATCAAACTTACGAGCTGAGCTCTTGTCTGTTCAGCACCTTTCACCTCTTACTTTCCAAAGCCAGTTATCTGATCCTCATACTACACGACACTCTGCTCTACATAACTTCTTCTTGGTCTTCCTTGGCTTCTTTTTTCTTCTACATTTTATTATTCTACAATTATCGCTACCGATAAACCCGTCATGTCTCAGGACATGTATCATCTTCCCTTTTTTGTTTTCTATTATTTCAATCAGGTTTTTTTCTTTCACTCTTCTTAAAACATCTTGCTTTACTTAAATTTACTCCACATTTACTGGCCGTTCTCGGAAAGTTTATTTTTACTTATAAGTACATGATTTTTGTATGACGCGGAGTGTGGGTTTGTAATTACAATTTAATCGCTCAATTTGTTAGTTGATATTTGTTCTGTTGTATTTTATTTTCTCTTGGCTCAAGGAAAAGTTCTCGAGTATTTAATATTTATGTATTTCGTATCTTAATAACGTTTTTTTCCAATTTCGATTAAATGGCGTATTTCGGCGCCAAAAATGTCTTAAAAATCAATAAAATCGCATTAATTGCATTAATTTTTCATGTAATTAAACATACATTAATTTTTCTCGTTCGTCGAGGTAGAAAAAAATCATTTTTTGGGACACAAAACTCATCTTGATTTTAATGTCTATTTTAAACTTAATTTTTAAAACAGTAGTCAGTAACTTGTAGAAAATTTAATTATCTACAATATAATATTAGTCATTGTATTTTTTCTCAAAGATCGATATTTTCCGGCTTAGGCCTTAAAAAGACAGGCGAAACGAATTATTGTATTATTTCGCTGATTTTTAACTTAAGCGTATAAATCACAGATTTCCAAATTGGGCAATATCGCCCACTTGTGGGCGATTAAGGAATCTTGGTGGGCAATAATGGCTTCGGGAGAATTTTGTAGGCGATGTGAAGACGAATAGGCAATAACAGTTGAAAAAATAATGTGTAAAAATGTTTTTTGCATTTTTTATTTTGTTTAAAGCAAATACTTTTTGCATGAAACATTTGCGTTTTAAACGCAAAATTTTGCGTTTAAAGGTACTATAAAATAGCCGCTTTGACCCTTTTCCCAGGTAGGTATAAGTACGAGTATATACTTAGATAAGTACCTACCTAATCCACAGTGACAAGGGATATTTTTTTGTGGATAGATATTTTAAGTTTAAATGTGTTTATATTTTCATTTTATCAAATAACTTATTATTATTGATTTTTCAAACTTCTTATTTCAAATTACATAAATACACATACAAGTAACATGAATATATTGGTGAATATAAAAATACGCTTAAAATCAACCATTATCATAAATAGAGATACAGATTCCCAAAAGTGAGCGATGAAAAATATTGACATCGAAAAATGGGTGTCGATTAAAAATAACTTTGGGAATCAATGGTATAAATGATAACAAGTTGTAGGGGAAACATCTCGTAACTTCCATTTCATCCCGTTTCTCCTAAGATCAATAATTTTGGGTTTACCATACCTTCCTAGGCGGTAGATACTATCAGTGCGGTTCTAGGTTAGGGCGGGACGAGTGAAATTTTCGCGCCAGGGCCATAGAGATGTGCTTAGCGGAAATTTATGTAGGTACGTACTTTTCGAATTTATCTATGGATGTTCATCTTTATAAATACAAGTTGTACCTAGTGGGAGTAAAAATTATTTTAAAAAGTATCGTAGGTACTAGATTTCAATAATAGTGAACTATTATTTTTTCCCTTTTTTTTGTCCCTTACGCCGAAATTTTATATAAATAAATTAAAATAAGTATCCGAAGGGTAACACCGCTTGTGTTCCTATATGGAATGCAAGTAAGGTAGAGTAGGCACTGATTTTGTGAATGTAGGAGATGAATACCTATAATACGAGTACCTACCTATACCAGTGGGCAGGGGCATGCATTCCATATAGGCAGAAAACCAGTGCCTATCCTAATTTATCCGCGTGATATATAAAAACACAGCCAGTACCTACCCTACCTTACTTCCTACCCTGATTAATTCTCTGTGCACGCCACTGGCAGTGGATACATAAAAATAAATGGATCTGCGTTCAATATCACGCGGAATTTTCTTTAATATAAATTCTCATGGAAAAAAATACTCCCTAAGGTGTTTTATCTTTTTTTTCTTCTTTTACCTTCTGTCCTTCACTGCTAGATATAGGCCTCTTCCGTATCCCAATAGGATGTTTCATAGTTGTAAAAAATAAATCACACAGCAATTAAAAATAACCACATTACCGATAACCTGGCATTTTCACAAACTCTCCCACCCTTTGGTCCACAGGGCTTCGGCTGAGTTTTCGGGACTAATCTGCTACTGAATTTTATTTTAAATAAAGTCAGCAGATTTTCATAATATAAGCTTCAAATGATGACTGGAGTTAATTTTTATTCATACAAAAGAAACAAAACTCATTTGGGGTATATGAATCTTGAATTTATTTTTAAAAGTCAGTTTTGAAATAAACAATAAATATATTGAACAGTTACAATACACATTATGTAAAATAATACTATGTATACAATATTTGTATTGTATTTATATGGCTATTGACTATTATTATATTACATGGAAATATATAATTATGTATACCAATTGCTTATCTGATATTCTATGATTTGTTTATGTAAAAATCTCAAAGTAAACTTTTAGTATGTAAGCCCATTTTTTTGGAAGTAATAATATCCTATTTGATTTAAGACTTTTTAACAATTTAAAATACAATATGTGGGTTACAGAATTTATAATTTACTTTAACATAGTTACTTTACTTAAATAATAACAATTAAAAATAAAATATATATTAAGAATTGGAATTTCGAAACATAACATATTTTAATTGCATAAAACGTATTGTCTTTTTGTTCGTACATATAACATTAACATTTGGTTATACTAAAATACACAATAAAAGTACATACATCAAATGAATTAAAAAAATTCGACAACATTTAGACATATAAAAGGCTTAGATACCTTAGTGTTCTTAAAAAGACAAAGATAAAATCACATCCAAAGCATTGTGAAAGAATTTAAAAACGTTAATCTTGGCCGATTAAATCAAACATAAACAAATTAAAGCTGTAAAATTTTCAATGTACACAAATTCATATGAATTTAAACATATTCTCAATTTCAAGCTAATTATGCGCTCAGTACAATAGTAGTTTTTACTCGATTGATAAATTGTGCTCAAAAATGTGTAATTGGGATACAAATTGACGATATTTGATTTTTGAAAGTAGAATAATTTAAAGGCCGCCTCCGCTCCGTTCTACAGATATCTTCTTCTTTAGAATATCCTTTTCATGCTGTATTTCTTCCATCTCGGCCATCTTTGCAAATCTTGAATACGCCACATGACCCGACTTGATAGCTGACATCATCTGCGTAACATTTCATACAAATTACTATGATGAAATTCAAATAAACACTTATAGAGTATTATTATAACGATTCCATTTTTGACATTTCAATATTTTGTTAGAAAATGGATTAAAAGATATATCGCTCACTCCTTTCAAGAACGTCATAAATCAAAAATCGTCAAGTTTCAGTTGTGCATGTTTTCGAAATGCCCATAAAATGTTCTATATCCCAGCAAAAGAGACATATTTTTAACTTAATATTTACCCGCTACAGGGCAGAAAATGTTGTTTTTGCATTTTGAAGAAAAGGTATTGTTTAATTATTTTTTTAAATAAACTAAATATTTTTCAATTGGAGAAGAAACCTTCAGGTTTTACCTAAAAAGATCTGTTGCATAGTAAAAAGTTTAATAAGTGGCTTGATATTTATTTTTAATACATTGTGTTATATTTTTAAACTTTAAAAACATTCTCCTGAAAAATCAAGTTTTTTGATTTGTGACGTTCTTGAAAGGAGTGAGCGATATATTGTATAATATAATCAGTACTATTGTTATCAAAATTGGTAAATAAGGGAGACATGACGGACTAATCTCTCCATATTTAAAATACTGCCAAGAAGGTTGTATTAGAATAAGCTATTAAGATAGAAAATAATACTTGTATGTGTACATATTTTGGGTTTGAAATCTAAAAAGGTCAAAAGAGTACTTCTAGAAGAATCTACCACACAGCTTCGTTATATGCATTGGAGGCACACAGTACTCGTGGTGGGAGGATAAGGGGAAAGAAAGCAATTACTCCATATTCTTACGACTTCAAAAATTTTATAAATGATGAAACACCTTAATGATCGATCCCACACTAGCGCAGAAGTTAGATCGAGCTTTTAAGGACTGGTCTTGCATAATCGCGGATTTACAAGTGCTCTTAAGGTAATTTCATATTTAAAACTCAATGTCATCTATTGAGTTAAGCAAAACATGCATTCATTGAAAAATAAATTCATTCACTCGCAATGATTGATTTTTCAGATATTCAAATATTTTTTTCTGATATTAATAATAGGAATCAAATATGTAACATGTTACATAAAATTTATTTCATTTAACATATTATCTTTTTATAAATGAAATTTTAAATAACACATAAAAAATATAAATTCAAAAGTAAATAAGTAGATCAACACAATAAAAACGGAACACAAAAGCATATCACATAATACCAACAAAGAGACAAATTAATTCATTTAGAAAACAATTTTTCACCTAACTAACAACATTTGTTTTAAACATGGAGAAATGCATTTTTGGACTTCGACATCCTATTATTTCTACCTACTCTTATAGGAGTTAAGAGTAGCAGATCAAAGTTTCAACAAAGAGAATATTAAAAATGATATTATTATTCACACCTAATGGTGCATAGAGAAGTCGGTTTTATCTGAAGGTCTGTGTAAGGTTACATAAAACATTCTATATTTTACATTGAAAAAATATTAGTTTTTTTGACGACCCAACTAGGAATCAAACCCAGGGCCTCATACACCAGGGAAGGCCGACTGTAGTGGGCACTAAATATAGCACACTTTCATGAATGAACATATGACACATCATCCATGAATATCTCAAATGGAGTTTGTTATTAACAAATGTAATGTGGAACATTGAATGCGGGAAATTAACCTGTAAGTATTCATCCAATTCGACTTGTCCATTCATATTGGTATCAATTTCTCTAAGTATCTCGTGCAACTCTTCTCCAGGAACTTCTTCTCCATAGCTCTGTGGAAAAATACAACACAAAGCATGAGACACTTATTGCACCACCACAACATCAACACTGCTTGTCCTGCCACCAAACACAATAATAAACATTGATTTTACGGACAACAATGTTCACACATAACCTATATGCAAACATATTACGGTCACTGTCCACTGTACGGTTGATACTACCTGAAGATAATCAGACAGCTCCATGTGTCCACTGTAAGTAAAATCTATGTCATTCAACAGAACTACTATTTCTTCATCTTTTAGTTTTACTCCGATGACCTAAAATTACAAATTCTGTACATTTAAAATATAAATAACCACAAAATTAAATTAAATTTTAGTGGTTAAACATCTATACCCAATTCTATAGTAAAAAATTTTCATGGAATGTCAATATGTACTGATCCCTGCTGCATTTTGCTCCAATCCGTAGTGACACATTTCCAATATTTTGAGTGTGTCCTAATCTTCATTCACAAATCTGGGTTTGTCCACTTAGGAATCATTTATATTCATATTTCAACATAGATTAAAAAGAATATAGAAGTCTGGGTATTTACAGAGTTTACCAACCTGTCATAGGCTGATTTAAGTATGGTTTATCACTATGGTGGTGTATAGGTCACCGTATCAAATACAAATTTGGTGAACCTAAGAGTCCCAATATAAAAATAAATAAAAATTGTGAAAACCACCACACCCAACAACCACAACCTTACGCATCCGCATACGACTCTTTTAGATAAAGTATGGTGTATTTGCTTTATTAGAGACATCGTTGGTGTAATTCTCTGTTTCATGATCTTTAATTACAAAATAATGAATAAAAATATTGTGTTGAATGTTTACATCAGAATTTAAAAAAATTCACTTCTAATGTTCAATATATTTGAAATGTTATTCCTAATCCTATGACTTCTCGATAAAAAACCATTTATCAAAGTTTTAAGGAGAAAAAAAACCTTTTAAATACAATGAGAAATTTGTACAATAAAAAATACAGAATACTTCATAATAACGAGGAAAAAAATTACCTTAAGACCTCTCCTAATGTCATTGATAGACACATATCCCTTCCTGTCCTTGTCAATGATCTGGAATCTCTTGATATACGTGTTGATTTCATCCTTGGTCAAGTTGATAGGCAATTTGTCTTTGCTGGCACGGTTCACCATCTGTCCCATTTCATTTTGAAGGAATTCGGTAGCCACTTTGGTTTGTCTCTGAAATCCAATAAAAATAAAAGATCAATTTTGGCTGTATCATTCAGATAGTACAAAATAATTTGAAACTTAATATCCAGATGAAGACAAAACCTTATTTTTCTAACAGGTATTATCACTAGGTATTCCACTAGGTCACAGGTTCCCAAACTTTTTTATTCTGGTGCCCCCCTATCAAAATTTCTCATCAAAGATGAAAATAAAATCGCCAGAATGTTCCATCATAGAAAGAGGGAAGGATTAAAAATATATATCTTAGATCTTAGCACTTCTTTCTGTCTCTTTGGGCTTCCTGTGCCTTGTGAAAGTCTTTTAGAATGCCCAGAAGGGGGCGTTATCGCCCACTTTGAGAAATACTGTACTAGGTAGTACCATAAATATTACGTGATTTTCAGGGTTCGAAATGGACGGAAGCAAACCGGAATGCTGATCCCATTTGTGATATTCGTATTAATACAGCTTGGGTTTGTGAGATTTTTGTTATCAATTGTTAACAATAGGAGTTAATATACCATTCAAAAGAAATGAGAAATAAATGAATAACGTTGTGAAATGCTGACGAGGTTCACTTCATACTTTGGGTGAGAAAATTATAGTGCTTTTTGAATTTGTTTCTTCTACCTTTTTTTCATCATTGGACCACTTAAGCTCTTCAGCCATGATATCAATAATTCCAGGGAGAGCTTCTTGTGCGGCTTGCACATTGAGGAAAGCGAGACGCAATCTTCTGGCAATCATGTCAATAGCAGTGCAAGCATATTCTCTTACTCCATACCTATAAAACATAATATTACAAATAACCATTTGACCTTGGTGGTCAAACCAAAATCCAAATATGTAGTATCAGATCTAATAAAAATAATATAATTTGTAATAATTTTCGTTTTCATTTAATTGCCATAGTCTAAAAATTGTGCGATTTGTCCAAAATTTCATAAAAATACAGTTTAGGCTTAAACAATAAATGTATGTAACTAATAACTTTAAGAAAATCTAATCTAGAAGGCAGTGACATATCAGTTCCATCCTTACCATTTTATTGACTACTAACCACTAACTATCATAAGTCAAGATAACCGAATAACAACAACTGTCAAAATATTGAAAAATTTGAATTGTGTTTAAAAATTGATATACATATTTGGATTTCGCCTCCATTTTTTAGCCACCTTTCATTTAGCATCCATTGTGATATCTTGAATACTTTTATACCAGACAAAATTTAGTAATAGGTCGCCAACTTGGTGACATGGTAAATAATGACGATACAATGAATACTGGGCCGAAATAAATTTAAAATTAGTAAAAGTTAAATAGAAACACAAACTATATCAGGGTAGATAAATGGTCTGCGATATAGTCGGCATAATCATAAAACATTTCCATACCTAACTTCAGCATCTATATAGGGGAACTCAGGGTGGACCTTGCGACCAATGATCGGCCAACGTTTTCCCGTTAAAGCGGCCATTTTGGCTACAGCAAATGCTCGGTCTCCATAGGACATTGCAAGATGTTGAGCCACCTGTAAAAATATATTTTATTAAATACTTTATTACAGTCAATCTTCTAATTGCAAAACTTCCATGTTGTGAACATTTAAAGATATAAACATCCAAATACAGCCATTTAACCCTGGATTTTTAAACTTTCGTCTATCAGACTGCGTAATATACGTAGACCATTCACTTAGTGAGACAAACTTTACTGTCTGATTACATGATATCTTAAAATCATGACCCCGGTTAATATTATAAAGCTTCAAGCACAATATAAATATAAATATCTATACCATATATAAAAGTGTTTATCAGAAAGACGATAGTTTATGATGAGTAATCTATGGTTTAGTTTAAGTGTTGCAGAATTTAAAGTTGTATTGTAATTTGTAGGGATTTTTCATTATTACCTCACATTCTAGTCCAAAATCTTGTACAAGGCGAATATACATAGTCGGAGTCCATCCGTGAGCACCTTCAATAAGGAATCCATCTGTCTGGCAATCTTTGTACAGAGGAGTCAAATTGGCAGCTGGAAAAAAATGCGCAATTTATTCAAAGCACCAACATTAAAAACATAAAAAAGCAGATATAAAAAAGAAAAGTAAGATATTCTGGGAAAACTCCTTAATAACCATTTTTTACATAAAAGTATATAAACAGTTATATTTATCAAGACTTTAATGCATATATCTAAAGTTTTTTTTTTCTCTTGCCAAGGGTATATGGAAATCTGGACATTTATATCACTATTTACCCGCACTTGGTACACACTCCATGATAACTTAAAAATTCTCGAGAAAATGAGTGTTTAAAATAATAAATAAAGATGTCATAATTGTGCCACGTAGTGGAAATGTCACAACCAATTTGAAACGCAATGATCGGGTTAAGTGGTTACTTTGTACACTGTGTAACATTTTTTCCATGATTGAACATCTAAATTACTTTTAAATATGTAGCATGAAAGTATGTTCAATTATACAAAATACACAAAAATGTTATTCATCCCTGTTAAGATATTATAATATTTTGATAACAATCCACCAAAGGTTAAATCCAATATTTCTTAAAATATCTTTGTCAACCTTCTATTGATATATGTATTTATAAGTAAATAAAACCAATGAATATATCCTTAAATCGTTGAATTTTATAATAAACATTAATATGAACAGGCTTACATTGGATGGATGCGTCAATAGCTTCGGAGGCCATTGCTCTAAAGGTAGTCCACTTGCCGCCAGCAATAGTGACTAGCCCCGACGGACTGACATGAACTATGTGGTTCCTGGCAAGAGACTGCGTATCTTCTTTGTTAGGATCCGACACCAGGGGACGGATACCACTCCACGCCGACAATACATCTCCACGCCGAACTGCAATCAGTCAATAGTCAGAATGGCTGAATCACTCACCTCAGTGAATATAGAAATTAGGTATATTGTTACCTCTCTCTCCATTCCTCTATCACTTTTTCTCTGGCATAATAAATACAAAGAAAAAGAGACAAAATAAAGGAGTCCTCAAAGGTAAAAAGAGTAAGAATGAGATATGCATACAAAAAAAAAATGAGAGTGATAAAGACAGTATGACATGTTTAGAGTTATATGTATACATACTTGTTTCACTAATATAAACTAATGAGGATAGTGAAAGAGAAACAATGTTTTGCTTGTAACCAGTCTAAATTATAGTGATATAGAAAAGAATAAGACATGTAAATGAAAATGCAATGAGAATGAAAGATAAAAAATTATAAAATAGCAGAGAACATTTGATAGCTTTGGATGTGGCCAGATGATATGAAATTATTGCATTAGGGACAGTAAAGTTTTTTTTATCTACAATCTGAGTAGGTCCTAATGGTAAATGTTACCCCCCATTTGTAATTATTGAATCTTTCTGGTAATTATAATAGCAATGGCAATACCACACATCAATTTGTATGAAGACTTTGAATGTTTGTGAATGTCTATAATTTTATGCATGAAGTGAAGTATCTATTTGTATTATCAGTATGTAATAGTCAATTACCAATTTATTTATTTATCGAATCTCCCAAATGTTTATAGTGAATATTTTATTGATACGGTAAAGTGATAATATTTACCCTCAACATCAGGGTTGAGATAATTCTTGACTTCTTGCAGAATGAACATAATTTCGTCTTCAGTAGGAGTCGGGTTGTGCGTAATCTTGCAAGGGAGATCAGTGGTGCCCGCAATAGTCTGTCTGAGCCAAGGAAGGAAGAAGATCACTCTGCCGTCAGATGTGGAAGGATCGAGTAGTCCCATCTGGTCAGGACTAGAAAAATAAAAAAAATTAACCAAAATTTCATTGAAGTTGCCATCCCTAAACTACATTTGTAAGAATTGAGCTCAAGTGTAGTGCAGGTTTATTCTGGTCCATTCGGAGCACTGAGTACTAAATTTGTCAAATTGTATACTTTGTTTTTGGCAGAGTTAGAAATTACAATGCAAAAAAAAAAACATTTAAAAAAAAAGATTGCCATCTGTTAAAAATTGAGAACCGTATTCATTTAAAATAGGAATAACATAAATAAATCACAAATATACCTACTTACCTAAAGAATATTTTCTAAGAAGTATGTAATATAATACAACAAAAGTGTTTTTTAATGATAATAATTACATTCAGCAGTGCAATTTTTTTTATGTGCCAGAACACTACACCTTTTCAATCAAGGGATTTAAATATTATTATTAGTTATTATTTTCCCATGTGACAGTAATGCCCTTTACCCTGAGCCCTTTAACTTGCGTCATCAGCAATCTATCAAACGTATTTCACTCCATGAATCTAAAGTGCATAGGGGTCAGAAGTGTCAAAAGTCCTACTTCTTGACATTTCAGCCACCATTTTAAAAACAAATGAGAAAATATAATATGGCTTTAGTTTATGTGAACCGGGGGTGATTATTTTGGTAATTTTGTTTATTGTGTCTGGATAATTACCTGTAATATCCGGGAAGTACAATATGAACTCCAGAAGATGGACAGCAAATTTCCTTAACTGTGGGATCATCCATTTTCCTAATAGTATCGGTGAACGGACCTGTTGCATTTATTATGGACTTGGCATTGACATCCCATTCCTTTCCAGTAAGCTCATCCTACAATCACATAACAAATAATTTTAAGTTTATTTATGTATCAGGGATTAGAAATTTAAAAATATGTTGAATGAAAAATACCTTTAATCGAGCTCCACTAAGTTTCCCATCAGTTTTATGTAATTTTGTTACAGAAACATGATTAGCTACTGTCGCACCGTGTCTTGTAGCTGTCAGAGCAATTGCTAAATTCATTCGAGCGTCGTCTTGCTGGCCTAAAATTGATAATATTTACTAAAAGTATATATGTGACATCACTATGTGACACATTTTATGTTAATTGTGCAGTTGTTGATATTATACACTGTGTTCCCAATACCACAAATATTAAGGTTCACAAATTTAGGGTTTTGCTGAATGCATAGAAATACATACAGGCAATAAATAAATTCAGATAGAAGCCTCACACGAATTTGTGAGAATGAGTTATCTTATTTGTTTTCAAAAAATTGCAGCAGTATTGACAATAATTAAAAAGTTTCTCCATTTAAAATACACGTTAATTATTTTAATATGCGTACGGTTTATCCTTACCATCATAATAAACTATAGCACCGCACAATTTATCGCCTTTAAGCATAGGGAATAATTCCAGTGCATTTTTCTTAGAGAGATAATAAGAACTCTTGACATTTCTGTCTCCAGCAACTAAATCATACATTTTGATACCAAACCAGAAATATGGGATTTGCCACCACCTGAAAAAATAATTAAACCGTAAAAACACAGAAAATCTCGTTTGCATGAGTTCAAACAAAGAATAAGTATTCTGTATGTGAGTTTAGCGTAGTGTAAAGATTTATCAGAAAAATCGGGGTATATTGGCTAACTTACGTGTAAACTGGCAACATAATGGGAAGAGGGTGAGTGAGATGTGGCGCAGATGCGAGCATGTTAGCGCGTTCGTGTAGTGCCTCCTTCACCATGCGATATTGTTCAATGTCCAGCTGCATGATAGCCTTCTGCAGGTAGCGGACTCCCCCGTGAATGAGCTTGGTGCTGCGACTGCTGGTACCGCTAGCGAAGTCATCCGCCTCCACCAGAGCGGTCTTCAAACCTAAAATTGCATATTTTTTTTAATTTATAAAAGCAAATATGTGATAATATAAATATAATAAATAAGGTGTTAACTTCCCAGTGCTACAGGCAAGATGAGAAATTATCAATTTAATTTTTAATTTTATCTTTCTTTCAAAGTTTTAGTTTTCTTTGAGGTTTATTTGAATTAGATTGTTCTGTTTCTGGGTTACCCTATTGGAATGGTGTTTACTACTTTATCTCAGTTTATATTTCTTTCGATCTCAAGTATTTCATGTCAAAATATATTATGAGCTAGAAATAGAAAAAGAAGCTTCATGCGATCTAATGCAACAACTGAATTAAGTAATGACTTATTTCAAAAAGTTATTATTTAATTCAGCTTTTCCATTTGATCGCCAATGTCTATTAATTAAATCAAGTTTTTATTCTGAATTGTGATTTCCAATTCCTTCATAAGCAAACTACGCCTTGCATCTACCCATGCGTAGAATTCTATTTCTCGCAAAACGTTCTATAGGTCACATAGATGTATTTAACACTGGTTTCACCCATTTCAAACAGCAGTTTGATGTCCCTGAATTTGAGCAAAATGTGAGTGTAATGTTCTTGCAATGGCTTTGAGTGTTTTTTTTCCTAAACTTTATTTGTATTAATATTGTTTTGCTATGTTTATTATTTTTGCCCTTCTATCTATATATTTTATATTGTGTGATGTACTTATGTTCCATTATATTGTTGTATATTTATAATTATTTCCTTATATTCTATACGTAAAGGCCTTACAGGCGTATGCACCAGTAAAAATAAAATAAATAAGCTCACGCAAAGTTTGGAAAGCTTTGAGCCGAAGTATTATAATTTTAATTTAATTTCTAAGATATTCCCGACAAACCTCTGGTGGATGCGTCCAGTGCACATCCAGCTCCTGTGGCTCCTCCTCCAATGATGAGGACATCGTACAAGTCTCCGGATTGCAAAGCCTGAAGCTGCTCCGAGCGATGAGGAAGAGGTCTCTTCTTGGGCACACTAACTGCCGCATGAACTATTCCAGATTTTTTCTGAAAAATAAATATAATATTATCAATGTCAAGATAGAAATAAATAAAAAAAACAGCATGCTAAGAAATGTTTCTATACAATAAAAAATATATATACAGTGAAACCTCTATCTATCGTTTTTAAAGGGACCTATTAAAATAAACTATGAATGTGGGAAAACAATGAATGCGGGATTAAGAGGTCAATACGCAAATAGATACGACCGAGTAAAGATACCGTCCTCCCAATCTGCATAACCATTCGTAGGCTAAAATTCTAAGAAGAATACATGTTTCAGATGCAAATAGATTTATTTAAAAAAAATAATAAAAACCTGAAAAGAATTTTAAAAAGTACATTTGTTTTTTTAACTGTTTTTTTTGTAAGTCAATAGTATATTTTCGGCTTTGCAAATAGTATTTTTTTCAGCATCGGTTATTGAATGTGCGTTTTCTTTCATAGAGTGTGCACGTTTCTGGAAATGCAGGTACAGGCAGCGGCTCCTTTTCATCAATATCGACCTCTCCTGCTATCGGTTACACAAGCTTTCGATAGTTTCCATCCCATACATTACCATTGAATGTAAGA
Source organism: Brachycentrus maculatus (assembly GCF_059751285.1). Lineage (NCBI taxonomy): Eukaryota > Metazoa > Arthropoda > Insecta > Trichoptera > Brachycentridae > Brachycentrus > Brachycentrus maculatus. The sequence continues at coordinate 1,634,918 of NW_028281014.1, forward strand.
AAATTGGAAATAATGCAAAAAAAAAAACAGACAAAATGTATCAAATATGCAGCTTAATTCAAACGATAAATGCGGTAAATGGCGATAGAGAAACGATCGATGCGGTTTAGTTTAGTATGAAATTAAGTCGGGATAGAAGAAATAAACGACACATCCGGGAAAACGATTATTCGAGGAACGATAGATAGAGGTTTCACTGTACATAGTTTTAAGACATAGACAGTTGTAAGAGATTATTTATCGGACTTCTATAATAACATGGCATTAAATATTATGCCTTGTTTTGTGAGTACTTGTTTAGAAGGCTCCGGTAATGGTAGCTTAAGTATCAATAATAATAATAATAAAATAAAACCCTTATCCACACCCCAATGGTGCATAGGGCACTGTGTCATATTAACGCAGTGTTATCTTGATCGTTTACACATGAAGGAAAGGTGATCAGCCCTCCGCTTCAGGTACCAACCAGTCCATGGTAATATTGAATAAATATTACAGTGAAAAAATCACTTATATTTATTTTACCCCCCTTGGGAATCGAACTCGGGACCTCCAGAACGGTAGCCGAGCGTGCTGACCATTACACTACGGAGGCGGACAAAAGTATCAATAAAAAGTGATATTAAACACGGCATAATATCCCATATTCCAGCTTTTGGATGGAATTCGTTTATAGATATGGCTCAAATTAAAAATGCTAAATTTTAGCAAATTGCAATTTGATTTCTTATGATGATTTTTTAGAAATGAAAAGTATACAATAGAAATGTTTACATAAATAAACCAACGTGCAAAGAAAAGACAGGGTTTGATATTCTAATTCTTTATTTTATTGGCAACTTTTCAAAACAAATTAATGGTCTACAAAAATAATTCTTTAGAATTTGACGAAAGAACGTTTATAGCGGAGTAAACTCTTAATTTACGGGGTCGCTTTAACCAGATAGCAGCTAAACAGAGATGTTTAAAAAATTCCAAAAACAAAACATTCAGTAGTAGTATAACATATGTGTGACAGTATACAGCACCTGTGTGAATTCTAGTGATAAATATTATTATAATTGTCTTACAACGGGTTATTATTGATAAGAAGTCGAACATAATTATTCAAATATTTGGAAAAACGTATAGATAGGTAGGTAAGAGCTCCACCTGAGTACAGAAAACATTTAAGAATATTAATTAAATTCTCACTAATGCCAAGAAAATAATATGGCTCGTGTCCAGAAGAAAATGTAAATAGAAAACTCTCATTTAATAATAGGTAGTTACAATTATTATTCATTTCTGAAATTACGTTTTTTTACTGTTTTCGCTCGTTTTTTTTATAGTGAAAAGCTTAATGAGCTACATAAACAATGTTATTCAATGTCTAGCAGTATGAAAATCCTAGACCAGGAATGGCAAACCTTTTTCTCAAGTGGGTAATATTTTTTTTTTTTAAATCCTTTTTGTGGGTCACAGAGGCTGAGTAATCAAAACAATAATAAATGAAGGCTATGGGTTTCAAGAAAATTATGTTGCGATTAGAGTAGACGCAGAGCATCATTCTGGCTTTCGTCTTAGCGGGAAATAGAGGGTCTGGACTAGCAACTGCAGAGGAGCAAGTTACCATTCTGAAAGGGTCTTACCTGTCTGACGGAGTCATCTCCCGCCAGGAGGTAGGCGGTGACGGCGCCGGCCCCCAGGAGCCCGGCGCCCCCCGCCGCCAGCTTTCGCCAGCGCGCCGACATCTGCTAACTCCAACTGTCAAAATCCAAATTGATAATTGTTTAATCACATTGAATAGGTACTTCAAAAACTGAAAAATAAAATATATAAAACTTTTATATTATATGTACATAATAATGGCGGGCATTCGTAAGTTTACCCAGGCCTACCACCACACGACCACACATTGCGACTTGGGTACCTAAATACATGTTTTTATGTAATAATAATAATCATGGATGATTTATATAGCGCCATTTTCGTAAAATATAGTGGAACCTCTCATAACGAGTAATTCGCAAAACGAGTAAAAAAAGTTAAAAGTAGCTCTTTTAACGAGCGACATTTCGCATAATGAGCTACAGAAAAAGAGCCATTCCCTTTTCACGACATTCACTTGTGAGCCGGGACTTCCGCGCCAGTCAAAACAAAAAATGTTTCGCTTAACGAGTAAAATTCTGAAACGAATTATGCTCGTTGTGAGAAGTTCCACTGTACTACCTCAAGGGCGTAACCTAAGAGCATATAACGTATATGCAGTGGCGTGCCAAGGGTTTACCAGTAAGGCAAGCCCATTATTTTTCACATTCGTGAATCCATGATGCACCTATAATTTCTTCACCTCATATCATTCCCAGTATATTAAGCACTCAAAAAGTATTATAAATATAAACAATGTATTGTAATCATTGTAAAAATATGCACACATGTTACTTTTGTAAGGTATAACCATCACCTTAAAATAAAGAAAATGTTCACTATAATAAAATATCTTCTGAGGAAGCATATCAACCATAACCAATAAGTACCATCACCATATAATGGCATGCATAGTGTTTAATAATTATATAAGCGCGCGATAATTAAAAAACAGTCATACATTAATTATGTATTTTTAATCATTTGGTCAAGATTGAGTAATTTTTATTTGGAGTTGTTAGGCAAGCCGGGCTTTCGGGCTTCTAGGGAAGTACCGCCACTGCGTATATGTGTGTATTACACATAATTTTCTCTCATTATGAAGCAATATCTCAAACCACTCAATAATAATAATAGTAAAATAAATAATATCTACAGATTAGTTCATATTAATGTAACTATGATTTTTACATCAACAATTACAGGAAATAGAACTCAAAAATGTAGATACATATTATGCAAAAAAAAATCCTCCCTGTACTTCAGTTAGCAATCTCAAATTACACTTTTTAAAGATATAAAACTACAATATGAACCTGGTTTGGTAAAAATATGAATGATTTATCATACCAATTCTAAACTTCCAACCTCAACATATTAGAATAATGTTTTTGTACATTCGCTATTTTGGCGCTGGCCTAACGATATTACGAGTATGCAGACGGCGATTCTCGCAAAAATGCTTTTTTTTAAATCGGCGGCCATAAATCATGATACTGACTAGCGATAAGCTTTAAAAATTAACAACGATAACTTCAACCGTAATATTTTAAATACGGATTTATATTTATTTGCAAACGCTATAAAATTTATTAAAAAAGAGAATGTCATGACTCGAATAAAAAATTATATTATTATCGATATTTCGGAAAAAATAAATTGTACATTACTCATTCTTTTGTTTTAACCCTTATCCGCACCCAATGGTGCATAGGGCACTGCATCATATACACGCATTGTTATCTTGATCGTTAACACATGACGGAAAGGTCACCAGGGTAAGATTGAATAAATATTAGAGCGAAAAAATCATTTATATTTATTTGACTCCCCCCCTGGGAATCGCACCCGGGACCTCCAGAACGGTAGCCGATCGTGCTGATCATCACACTACGGAGGCGAACATTTTTTTATTGTTATTGATATTTCGAATAAAATAGATTGCACATTTATCACAGTTCATAATTCCTTTTAAAAATTAAAAATTGTCCCTCGGAATTTTTATTCGCGGTTTCGGGTATTTAAGGATGATACTAGTAGGTATAAGTATTATTTACCAATGAAAACATGGACACTGCTAAGGAAAAAAAACGGTCTAAAATATGACCTTGAAGACGGCAGATGTGGGATGTCACGCTTCCTTGAACTGCAAATGCACATACATTTATTTTCTTCAGAAACATTTAGTAATCGAAAGACCTAAATACAGAAAAAAGGTTTCTACCTTACATTGAAACTATTGTATTACCATAAGGAACAAGAAGTCTTCACAGAGTTTGGTAGAGCCTGGGACAGCTGAGTTTAAGCGGGCAAGAGGACTGTCTCCTGCCTACAAGACAGACTGAACGACCGAATGAAGGAAGTCTTTAAACGATGGATGCCTTGAACTTAGCCTAAGACCGGAAGGAATGAATAAGAATCATACACCGAGTACCTGACATTTCAGAAGATCGCAACGCGAGACATTGAGCAAAAGAAGATGATGAAGAAGATACGTTTCAGTAGCGTATTGATTTAACACTTTCACTGGATTATATTTAGCGAACAATCACGAGCTGCTGACAAAATTTCAAATTTCAAAACGCTAAAACTATGTTATAAATATGAAATGTCTTTTTGTAGATACAAGTACACACTGTTCCCTGTGTGTGTAACATTTAAGTGCGGCTCATGTTTATACTCGCTTTAAGACAAGCGAATATAAACATGGGTCGTATAAAATATTATAGCAATTTGCAGTTTATTTCCATGTAAGGGCATTTGTGCACTACACGGAATTTTACCGTTCGGCAGTCCGGTTATGAAAAATGAAAGCGACTACGATAGTTTAGCGTGCTCGAATTTACGCGCAACGTGTTCACGCACCAATCAAGAGCACCGATCCGAAGAAAGATGGACAAAAGCACAAGCCAATCATCATTTTAAAACGCTGACGGACGGTAAAATTCCGTGTAGTGGACAAACGCCCTAACGCGGTGGAACGGCGTTCCAGCACCTTTTTTTCAATAAGACGAATAGAATGTTTGTGCTTACGTAAATACATTCTATACTTATATAATTCTTCAAAATTATAAAATATGGTATTGTAATTAATATTTAAATGATATTTGAATATTTTTTTAGTAAGTTTCGGGACTTTTTCCGGGAGTTTATAAGTGAGTTCAGGGACCTTTTTTTAGAAAAAAAAAACCCTGGCAAATTCATTAGACACTTGATTGTCATTTTAACCCTAATGACCCTAGAATAGTGCTCTAGTAACGGATTCGGATATACCAGACCAGGAATAGATTTGGCGGGGCTTGTTGCACTATTGCAGCATAGTGCAGTCGGTGGTTGGCGACTGCGAATACCTACGACGTCTACTTAACCCAGACTAATCTACATCCGCGCAGAGCTCCACCGGGTTCGCAATCAGTGTTTCCTGTATAAAACACCTACCTACCCACCAACTACGAACTTGCGCACCAAAAAATCTGAGTTTAGTCAGCTTGGTGTATTTAACGAAGGCATCATGAATGAAAGGCTTTTTAAGCACATCATTTATCTGGTAAATAATCATCACTGTGTATTCCAATACACAGTGATGGATTTACTAGATAAATTAAAGTTTTTACTGAACGGGGGTAGGATACAGAGGGTGATAAGCAGCCTTTTTATTTTTTGAACGAGTTTTCGTATAAAAAAAAATCAACAGGATTTGTAAATATGCACGGATATTATAACCCTTATCCGCACCTAATGGTGCATAGAGCACTGCATCAAATTGACGCAGTGTTATCTTGATCATTACTTACATGAAGGCAAGGTGATCACTCTTGCGCTTCAGGAACCAGTCCAGGGTAATATTAAATAAATATTACAGTGTTAAATCACTAATATTTATTTTCACCCCCCCCCCTGGGAATCGAACCCGGGACCTCCAGCACGGTAGCTAAACACGCTGACCATTACACCACGGAGGCGGACGAAATGCACGGATATATGCCTGTTAAAGCGTGTTTTGAATACAATCTTTTAAACACATTAAAAAAAACATAAACACGTGTACATGCTAAATTCATAGAATTTAGATCATTTACTTTTTGACGATTTTTTTTGTCGAACAGAAGAATCAACAAAAAAGGATAGTCGGAGTCCTATAAAAAGTTTACACCTTTACAGTCCATATCGCTCACTCCTTTTAAGAACGTCATAAATCAAAAAACTTGATTTACAGGAGAAAGTTTTTAAAGTTAAAAAATATAACACGATGTATTAAAAATAAATATCAAGCCACTTATTGAACTTTTTACTGTGCAACAGATCTTTTAAGGTAAAACCTGAATGTTTTTTCTCCATTTGAAAAATATTTAGTTTGTTTAAAAAAATAATTAAACAATACCTTTTATTCAAAATGCAAAAACAAAATTTTCTGCGCTGAAGCGGGTAAATATCCCGCTTTGCTGGGATATAGTACATTTTCTGGGCATTCCGAAAACATGCACAACTGAAAATTGACGATTTATGATATATGACGTTGTTGAAAGGAGTGAGCGATATATATTTCATAATGAAACAGGGTCAAAGCTGCCACGTTGATATTGATAAGCATAGAAATGCAATCTAAACCAGATATTCTCAATATTCCCTTTAATTAACTAAAGTCAACAGGTTAGGTACAGTCAAGAGTTGGAGTCAAACTAATTTTGTCATTAATCCCGCGTTCTGTATAATAACAGAGGAAATTTGCTCTTACTTTGAGGACACACTGCGACCAACATCAAACCTAACAGGTGAAACAATCATAAATCATGGTGTGTGGAATTATGTGGAAAAGACACATTAGAATAATGAGTTTTTCCATCTTTCGAAAATAAAAGAAGGTGTAATATATATTAAAAAAGAAAATGAAAAAAAGAAAAAGAAAAGAAAGAAGAAGAAGAAAGAAAAAGAAAAATCTGCGATGTTGAAGATGTTGTGCGATGGGGAAGAGAAAGAAGACGTTTCTGGGGAAATCATGTGGGAAAAGTGAGTTCGGATCGAGTGGTGAGGATAGCACGGCTGTCCAAACTTAAAACACAGTAAGGGACATTTTTTTGTAGTACGTTTTTTTTGCATTTTTGGACTAAGTAGAATCTACTTAGTCCAAAAATGCAAAAAAATGTACTTTGAAAAATGTCCCTTATCGTGTTTTGAGTTTGGACAGCCGAGCAGCGGACAGCAGCATAAGAGAAAGCAGACCCCCAGGAAAGCCACCTAAACAATGGAGAGATAGCTGGTCTTCCACCTCCCAGGAGCGGACCGGAGAATGACAAGACATAGTCCTAAATAAAGAGGAAGAAGAAGAATATATAACATACATTCTTTTATTTTTATGATGTAAGAGTATAATAATACATATGCTAATGTAATACCTAAGGAAACAGCTTCAAGGCCATCCATAATTACACTGTTAACAACAGTAATTACTTTTAAATTGTGGCCGAACCTAATAAGCAGGAATGAGTTGGAGGGGGCTCGGAGGAGCTCGCATGAGCCCCTTGTTAATATTGAGTTTGGTTATCAAGCGCCTTGTTAAGTAAAAGAGAAGAAAAGAACTCGAATAATTCCATTAAAAAAAAAAACAAACCATATTTTGCTCTTCTACGGATTACAATAATACAAATGGATTATGACATAAGAAATATTGATTAATTCTCAAAAGATAGTGAAATAGTTGAATATTGGTCAAGTATAAAATAGCAAAATTATTATAAAATAAAATTATAAAATTAAGCTAAAGTAAAAGCCTACAAAATAATTGAATACACTTAAACATATATTTTATTATTTAAGTATGCAAGTACTCTTACTCTTGCGGTAGGAACTAAGGAAATACACACGGACTGATAAAACACTTTATCAATATTAATAATCTGGTAATAAAATTTAATTGCCATATCATAATTTTATACAAACTGAGGAATCATTTCAGGTTTACAGCTAAGTACCGTACGAGTACATGTTAACTACTAATTACATGACAACATTTTCGTAAGACCTTGCAAGATCTCCTAGGTTCTACTCCAAAAGAATACCTTCATAAAATACCTGTAGGTTAGTAACTTAACCACTTGTCCAAGTACCTATGATGTATGATGTACAATTAATAACATATCTGCTGCCTATCGATGTTGCAAGTGAAAATCACAATATAATAAACACAGATAACGGGAAATTGAGTAGTCCACTTGCAAACCACTTTATGTTAAAAAAAAGTTTTTTAGCCAATGGCGGCAACCCGTAGAATATTACATCTTCTATCGATTTGAGCTTTTTAACCCTTAATAACTAAACATTCGTCTGGCGGACTACGCAATTAAAAACGTGAAACTTAATCAAAAGTATTTATTAGAAATAGGAATCGGTTACATGGCACTTAAGTTTGGTTAATTTGGAATGAATGTAAGAAAAATTTAACAATAAATCACTATTCCGCACAGCTACTATATATCGCTCACTCCTTTCAAGAACGTCATAAATCAAAATTCGTCAATTTTCAGTTGTGCATGTTTTCGGAATGCCCAGAAAATGTACTTTATCCCAGCAAAAGCGGCATATTTTTAACTTAATATTTACCCGCTACAGGGCAGAAAGTGTTGTTTTTGCATTTTGAAGAAAAGGTTTTGTTTAATTATTTTTTTAAATATACTAAATATTTTTCAAATGGAGAAAAAACCTTCAGGTCTTACCTAAAAAGATTTGTTGCACAGTAAAAAGTTCAAGAAGTGGCTTGATATTTATTTTTAATACATTGTATTGTATTTTTAAACTTTAAAAACGTTCTCCTGAGAAATCAAGTTTTTTGATTTATGACGTTCTTGAAAGGAGTGAGCGATATGTCAATATTGTGCGATCCACAAATGGCATTGTATCTACAAATATAGTTTAGTTATAGTTAATATAGGGTTAAAGAGATTTTAGAAAGTGAAATGTCGATCGGCATAGCGAGTTTTGCAAGAGTATTGATTTTTCTAGCGCCCTTTAGGTATTATTTTACGAAAATGGCGCTATATAAGTTATCCAAATTTATTATTATTATTATTCTACTCCATTTTATTCCTAACTTAACGAGTTTTGGCAGATTATGATAAATATGGACGTTAATATTTTTAATTTTCTACCGATTATTGGCTAAAAAACTTTTTTTTTAACATAACGTGGTTTGCAAGTGGACTACTCAATTCAGCAATCATCACCCAAGTAAAATATTAAACAATATATGTAATTTGAAAACAGTGTTCATTCACACGAGATAGTGAAAAAAATCAATAAACTCGTAGTAATCCCTGTTTGTTTAGATACAACATGTACCTAGACCTTTTTTTTAAATCTCCGCAGTGTAATAGTTAGCACGCTCGGCTACCGCACTTCGATTCCCAGGGGGGATCAAATAAATATAAGTGATTTTTCACTGTAATATTTATTCAATATTACCCCGGACTGGTACCTGAAACACAGGGCAGATCACCTTTTCTTCATGTGTTAACGATCAAGATAACACTGCGTTTATATGATGCAGTGCCCTATGCACCATTGGGTGCGTATAAGGGTTTGAAGAAGATTAGTAATGATATTTTCCTATTTTTTGTGTTACATACTTTAATATACAGATTCAGAAAAAAGTCAAACTTACCTAACTACGAATGTTTTAAAAAATATATAAAATACATGTGGTTATGCCGGTAATTATTTTCACGTTCAATGGCGGGAAACAGCTGAATCTCGTAGAAATGCAGTACTATACGATGACATCACAGATTAGCTACCATTCAATGTCATTCCACGAGTACCTATTCGAAGCGCATTATAAGCGGCAGCACCTTCCGGTCGCGTAATTTTAATTATTTATAAAATGTATAAAATTAAGCACTAGTAACTATATTCGTATTTTTTATGATGAAATTTTTTAAAAATATATACTAAAAGGACTTACGCGAGAGATTAAATTTATTTTTAACTTTGAATTTTATTTATTAAAAAAAGTATAATTTTATAAAAATATATGAAAAAATGCACGCGCAAGATTGAATAAATGTTTATTCTTAATGCAAAATAAATAAATAAAAAAATATTCAACATCATTCTCATTAAATATTCAATATCGTACTCTCTACGTTAGTCTTTTATTTTTCTCAGAAACAAAGTAGGTATTTATTTTTTTTATTACTTTTAAAAATATACTTAAATAGTGTCTATCAATGGCTAATATTGTTTTCTTAATACATTTCGAAAAAATCATCCAAAGAACTTTTTTTAATTTTATTTTTTCATTTAGAAAAAATATAAAAATATTTTTATAAAATTAATAATAAAAAAAATAATAACTTATTTTTTTCAATAAAAAACGGTGTTTTAAGAAGAAAAAAATAATTACGTCAAATGTTACCCGAGTTTAAAGAAAATTAAATAGCGATTTATCGTATACTGGGCCTTAATCGATAATTCCAAGATTGCTTTCATACTTTTACCAAATATTTGTAAATTTGAAGTTATATTGTTGAGTAATTTAATTAAATACGACTATTTTCATAGCACACGTGTTTTATTTCATTTTCCGTTTTGATTCTACCAGGGGGGGTTCAATATATTCTCAGTTCGCGCTCGTTAGTAGAAAAATACCGAGTTTTATAACAAACGATTAGTCATTGTGTAGCTATCGACGATAAAAGAGGTTCTGTGAATTCAATAATAAACAGATATGGATAGAAATAGGCACTTAGAAGGCACAGACTGACCTAAGAAGTTCAAGGTGACCCAATCTGCTGGGGAGGTCATCGACTACAAGGAAAATGGTATTAACCCTTTGTCTGTACCACATACGGGCAAAAAAAATGAGTCTGCGGAAGTGCCCGCAAGAAATAAATCAAACTTCTTCATCTTTCTGTGCCACTTCTAACGAAGATCGGCGATCATCATGGCAATCTTCAATTTTGATGCTGCAGCTCGGGTAAATACCACTATTACTCATAGTTGAAGCTACATTCAACATACTACAACATTCTACATACAAAAGTGGTATTTAGGTACTAAGTAAAACATAAATTTAAAAAGAAAAATAAATTATTGACTAATAAGCGTTTTCCTTCATACCAGTACCGAGAATATATTGAACGCCCTCCGTATCTGGGTATGATAATGACGCAAGCGTTAACAGATGAAAACAAAATGGTACCGATTTTTGTTAAATTATTTACATACATCCAATAAGAAAATTTATGGGTTTTATGGTTTATTTATGCAGAGATTCGAAATAAAATGGTGTATCGAAAATTTTTCAAAATCGTAAAAATAAACCGAGAAAAGAATTTAGTTACCCTTCCTTATTTTTAAATATCTCTTTGCATTTGGGTAGATTATTATTTTAAAAGAAATTATAAATTACATATTTCATTCAAACTGCGTAAATTTTGAGAAAGAATTCAACAAATTTAACAATTAAAGGATATCTAGTATAAATGATACATGATCAACACTATAAACATACATATTAAGCTTCACAGTGGTGTTCAACGTTGCCTTAATTTACCGAGTGGCGAAAAAATGATCCATATAATATGTGATGTAAAATTCAAAGTTATTTTATTAATTTGAACGTTGAATATTTTAATTAAATTACATAATTTAATATGTATTTAATTATTTACCCGGTATCCGCCCTATATTTTCACTTGCAAGTATTTATATATACGACGTGTTTGTATGCCAAGATGTATGGATGTGGAAGAGGCGAAATTGTGTGCAAAGACAGATTGGTATAGCCTTCTATTCTCTCTGCCTACCCCTGCGGAGAAGCGGCGTGAGGGTTGGTTTTTATACATATGTTTTATATATAATTCCCTTTATACAAGAGATATGTTATTAAAAATTAAAGCCATTTTACAATGAAAGGATTTTCTTTACACATATTTATTGCACATATTCATTTTTTGTGTATAATAATTCTTTATATATATATAAATAATTCTTTCCCAATAAATATTTAAAATTCTATGTTAATACTTTTAGTGATTTATTTTTACTCACTTTTTTCTTTCGTCCTATTAAAACGTCCTTGTTTTTTGTTCATTTAATCATAGTGGCCATTTTAAAGTATATATCGCTCACTCCTTTCAAGAACGTCATAAATCAAAAATCGACAATTTTCATTTGTGCATGTTTTCGGAATGCCCAGAAAACGTACTATATCGCAGCAAAAGACGCATATTTTTAGCTTAATATTTACCCGCTACAGGGCAGAAAGTGTTGTTTTTGCATTTTGAAGAAATGGTATTGTTTAATTATTGTTTTAAATATACTTAATATTTTTCAAATGGAGAAAAACCTTCAGGATTTACCTAAAAAGATCTGTTGCACAGTAAAAAGTTCAAAAGGTGGCTTGATATTTATTTTTAATACATTGTATTATATTTTTAAACTTTAAAAACGTTCTCCTGAAAAATCAAGTTTTTTGATTTATGACGTTCTTGAAAGGAGTGAGCGATATATGTTAATAATAAAATCAAAATAGATAATTAACACTATGGATTTAAAATCATATTTTACTCAATCGTATTTTGTATAAAGTGCGTATCTATTTTACACACATCTCGGGTACGGTAAATATATATCGCGACCAAGGAATTTGTTTTGGCAGAATACAAAAGGTACGAACTCTGATGCAACCGGCTGAACCTTAAGTAAAACTAGTATAGTACATGTATATATATTTACCATGTGTAACATTTTCAGTATGTAATATAACCTAGTTACCTGCATTCGTGAGAAACAAAAATAAACATAAATAATATGTATACTGTATCTACAACAGGTAGTATTGGGAAAACGAGTACACACATTCAAAGATCTCGGACGTGTCTATGAATTGAAAAGTATTAATTGCGTTATGGTGATGGAATTCACCGGTAACAACCGCAGTTAAACTTAAAAGGAGTAATAATAGTACATGTATAAAAAAAACATCTGATGAAAACGGTAAGTTAGAATGTTAAAAGCATAAAAATAATACTAAATACAATGAAAACATGACTATTTAGACACATGTATACCAGTTATGTCCGTCTATTAATGTAATGAATTAAATCATGGTTATTACCTTTTTCGAAATAAAAATGAATAACAGGGAGCACTACATGAACCAAAAAGCTAAACGTCTGGCTAAGACAAACTAAATATCTGACTAAATTCCGAACTGCGCCTAACAAACTGCGCAGGAAGGCTGTCCTGTACGCGGTGCCAGATCAGAATATAGCAAGAAACGCTTAGCAAAAAAAGTACCTGGAACGGTTGGATCCTCGCACAACGACGCGTGTACCTTTTGAGATACGGTCCGACTTTACTATGTATGATGCCGTAACCGAGCATTGAATTTCCTGACAGAAATAACGAGTCCCTCCCCCCTCGCGAACTATGACGTAATGTACAGATTCGTCATGCATACGTTCGCCTTATTTCCGACGGCGATCATTTCAACATTCATCAATGGTTTAGTCGAAATTCGAAGAATCGACGATTTGATTTGAATCGTTTTAATTTTTTACCATACTGTATACAATAATATCACGCTACCAAATTTGGATGAACGTAAAGGAATTTGATGCAGTCTCGCGACAACCTTGGACCAAAAAAATAACACTGACTGCGGCACTGTTTAAAGAGTTGAGCCGGTTGCGTACGTATTTTTAAGCAGGCGTACATGATTTTTTTTAAACTTTTTTTTTAAAGATATTTTTTTGAACATCGCCGGGTCGCATAATATTACCACAATGACAGCTTTGTATGAGACCTTTCGTTGTACAATTATTTAGCTACCTGCTGAAAAGATACACATATTTTGAACACGAATATCCCATTTTATATTGAAACATTTATTTGTTAACTAATTTCAATTGTCCGCCTCCGTAGTGTAATGGTCAGCACGCTCGGCTACCGTTCTGGAGGTCCCGGGTTCGATTCCCAAGGGGGGTAAAATAAATATAAGTGATTTTTTCACTGTCATATTTATTCAATATTACCCTGGACTGGTACCTGTAGCGGAGGGCTGATCACCTTTCCTTCATGTGTAAACCATCAAGATAACACTGCGTTTATATGACGCAGTGCCCTATGCACCATTGGGGTGCGGATAAGGGTTTTATTATTAATTTCAATTAAAACAATAAATAAACATTTTTTTTTTGCAGAGACCCAAGTCACCTTTTGTGTCTTGTCGGTGGGGTTCTTTTTACGTACGTTTTTAAAAATATTTTTATCTATTTAAACATAATATACAAACAAAAAAATGAAAGAAAAAATTTAAAACAAAAACTTTTTTACAATTTTCTTTTTTTTAAATAATTAAATAAAAATATATTTCTTTTATTGAAATATACATTGAAACAGAAGCCGCATTATAGTAAAAATTGATGAAAACACAAATGAAAATGCGTTTATGTCAAATTGTAAACTTACGGCCGTTCCCGTTACACAGTAGTACAATCTATTGAATTATAATGATTTCCAACGTAGACTGGCATTATTGACCTCGTTGTGTTGTCGCATTTTACACAATTCAACAAATAAATAAGATTGTTATATTTCACAGTATTGGAGAGAAATAAGAATGTATGACAGGAATAGGTTTAGGGATTGATAAATATTAAAAAGGAAAAAAAACACGATCGAAAAACATTTATTAAAAAAAACTCCAGCAAGTAGACGAGTAAGAAACAGAAATGGAATATGCCTTAAAAAAGACTCTATTTTTCCTTTTTATCAGACGATAAGGAGTTCCATAGTTTGATGACTTCATTTTCAATTAAGCCATGCATGACGACTCCCTCCATATCAATGAAGTTGGCTACTGACTTGGTAAATGATGACTCTCGTGTAGTTCCGGTCTTGGGATCGTACATATTGAGGATCAGCTGATACTTGTCGTCATACCTAAAAATAAAAATAATAATTTAAAGAAATAGTTCAAATTATTTCAAACCATAAATATGTATCTTTTCCAACTTTTTGAGTGTGTCCAAATAATTAATCCAGGATTCAGACCTCACATACAAATATAAGAGTTTCTGCTCAGTAAAAATGCTTCTTCATCTCACCAATTGATGTCACTAGTGAAAATTCTAGTGATTGTTGTACAATGTTTCAAAATTGGATCATATATATAGAACTTCCAAGTATTTGGTTATTAATCACGGGTAGAATTGGTAAATGTTATACGTGGGTAAAGTGATCACTTAAACTAGCCGGTCTTAAACTAGCTATGATGGTCGTAAGCCCCGTAAATGCCCAGACTTCCATATTCTTCTTCATCTATGTTGAGATGTCAAAAAAATAATATGGATCTTTTACAATTTTTATGCAAATTCTCCATACCCTCATTAATCCTGATAATAATTAAATAAAAATAATTTTATTCTTAGACTGCAAATGCACCTTCGCACTCCAGGAACTATCAGTAATCAAAACACTCTCCACGATAGGCATAAAAAGGATTCTATCCTACTTTGGACATATTTTCAGAAGAAATGAGGAGTCTGAAGCTGGTAGTAATAGGGGTAGCTGAGAGAAAGCAGGCAAGGTGAAGGTCTCCTACAAGATGGACTGACCAAATAAAAGGGTCTTCGCTAAATGCTGTTCATAACCAGAAAGAATGGAGGTGTATCGTACATCTAATGCCTGACATCCAAATGGAGAATGGCTACCTTATTCTCAATATAATTAATATTTAAAGCATTTACTTTGTGGTTAGTCATTTTTACTTATTTATTTTTTTACAAAAATGTTAATAATATTACTATATAACCACTCACCGAGATTTTTATGTCTACCGGTTTCGAGATGTACCCATCTCTTCGTCAGGACAATCACTACCACAGCATGCAAATAATACCACCCTTCACCACCATTCACTCAAAACTATACAAAATGTCATGTCAACACATGCTCATTTTTGGTCGACCCGAAGACCAACATTCACTAAAGGTTTCAGCAACAGACATGCGTTACGAGCCGAGGTTAAACATGCACTAGAATTAAACATATTAATGAATCAACTTATATACTCGTAGGATGAAAGGAGTGGGCGGGGTTCGAATTGAATACTGACGAAACCTGCTTAACCGATGTTGAATCAAACAATGGACTGTAAGTAAAATTTATTTGGTTGTTAATTAAAGGAATATTATTTTAAAGTGCTTTTTAAATGTTTTAATTCCCGAAACCGGTAGACCTAAAAATCTCGGTGAGTAGTTATATACTAATGTTATTAACATTTTTGTAAAAAAATAAATAAGCAATGGCTATTTTCATTAGAATAAATATATAAATAAATAAAATATAAAAAGACTCACTTTTTCATGTAGGAGCTAGCTTCCCACATTCGGTGAGTACTTCCTGTTGTCTCCTTAACAACTACGAAAATTCCCTTTTCCTTAAATGTTGTGTATAATGTGAGGAAACCCATCAGAACAAAGTATGCCGAAACGCAAGTTATCAACACTAATCTGAAATGAAGAAAAAAATCACATATAAATTAATATATTTATAATTACATAAATCTGTAATCACCCATGGTAAGAAGGTACTTACATAAAAAAAATAAACACTTGTATAATACCAAAAAAATAAATAAACTGTCATGTACATAAAAGTATAACTATGTAATAAACTTACATGAAATGTTTTTATCAAATAATAGAAATTTTCTTTATCAAATAGTTGTAGGCGGGTAGCCACTACTACTACCAAGTTGGCAACACTGAACTACTGCTACTACCAAGTTGGCAACCCGAGCGGATTCAACAAAAGCAGCCAACCGGAGCGCGGGGGCCAAGATTCGCCTGTATCGCTTGGTTGTTAAAGGACGTATATTTTAGCTTCATATTTAATTTAAAGTTCAATAATCAATTAGATAAATTATAATAAGTTAATATCAAATCGTAATGAAAGTGTAAGAATTTATTTCAATAAACAAACTGTAAGTACGCATTTCTTTTAAATATCCTGCTCTGGCTCCCGCACAATAACACACGCACGAGGTGACCAAATAGTCAAAAGGCGAATCAATAAATAATATAAAGTGCTTGTTAATCAAATGAACATTTCTTTATAACTATTAATTGTAATAGTTGATTAGCTATGAAATTCCACCAATTCAATCGATAAAATATTGTGCAGTTTGATTTGTATTTTTATCCCATACAAGTGACAAAAAAGCTTTGTTGTCCTTTTAGTATCCTAAACAATTACATCAGTAGTATGATAATACACATCAAAGACGGGACAAATGAAACAAAGATAAACTTTTTGTCTCTTGTTTTTAAAGTTTTTGGCATTTTTAAATCAGTTATCAATTGTAATGATAAAGTAAATATTACGGATAACAAAATATAAATTATACATGCACTAAAGTTAAATTTATCTACATTTGACTTATCTAAGCAAATAATGTCATTGTGTTTCCAGCCCCGGTCTATAATAATTCAAGGATTGTTATAGGGCCCCATTTTTGCAAATAAAAAAGGATAAAAAACTTCAAGAAACGATAGCAGTCTGGAAGAACCATTTGGGTAATGTGCAATTCTATACAAAAAAAAAAAAAAAAATTTTGGATGAATATATAGCGCCATTTTCGTAAAAAACTACCTCAAGGGCGCTTATCTGTAATCTTAGAATAGGATAAAAAAAACATAATTATTACTAATTTTTTATTAATTTTTTTCTCTTTTTTGTGTCTATATTAGGTTAAAATCGTTAAAAACAAAAAAAGTGTATTAAAAAAGAACTCCACCGACAAGACACACAAGGTGGCTTGGTGGGTCTCTGCAACAAAAAGTTATAAATATGTATAAATTGTGATTTAAATAAATGTATACAAATAAAAAAATAAATAAAAATATCATAATTCTTTTAAATTGTAAAACAAAAAACAAAACAAACCCTACACCTCTTAAAACATTGTTTAGTTACCTGGATTGTGGGAATGGATACATGTAATCCCAAAGCAGGGCATAAAGGGCTACTCCCACAGCCAATCCACAGAGAACCAGTCTTCCATCCATCAGGGCAAAGTTTTCTTCACATGATAATTCCATTTTAAGAATCTAAAAAAAAATGTAATTCAATCATTAACAAATTCACTACATTCGAAATCAAACAAATTGAATGAGGGTTGACACTGTGACTACCAGTTATTGACAATTATTTATTTGTAAAATGATGTTATATACCATCCAAATAATGCCAATATAAGCAGTGATTATAATTTGCCTAAATATTTTTGCTTCGGGCACTGTTTTTAGGACTTTTTGGGTGCCGTTTTAATAATTTAAAAATTCATTTGACATTTCACAATTTTTCGCTTTATACTTATCAACATTGAAAACAGTTTACTTAAATAGTAAATCATACGGATAAAAAATGTAACATGTAATTATTAAAAATAAGAGTTCTTACATCTTTGACAGCATCATCCAGTGCATTTTTAACAGCAGAACCATCCCATTTGTTAACTTTGAAAACAACCTTAAAAATTTAATGTATTTATGTATGCATATTTGTATTTATAACATATTCAACACATATAGCTTCAAAAATATACAGGTTAGAGAAGTTTTCCGAATGAATAAATATATAATACAAGAGAACTTCGTTCACCAAACACCAATAAAATATGCAACAAAAAATAATGTATACACTCAATATTTGACCAATTAAAAAATATATAAAAAAAACATTTGAATCCACAAACGTTCGCAACTCAGAAAAATGTCTGACGTGTCATACATTTCTTTAAAAAGTTGTACACGTAGAATTTTATCTAATACTTATTTTGTATGGAATTACCTCTGACGGTGTTTCTTCTTTTTTGACATCAGGATTAACTTTCTTTGTAGACATAATTGAAAAAGCTTTAGATTTTTTAATAAAACTGGAGAAACAAAACGTCAATGCAACCGGGCAAAACAGCTATAATTGACATTTACATAGACAATTCATTCATTTTCTTTTGCTTCGATGTTGCTATAACTACCATATAATCATCAAAATCAAAATCAAAATGCATCTTCTTACGTCCAACGTCTACGCCTTTCTTTGAGACATAAGTAAAAATAGTGATATTTTTATATATGTTAATAAATATATATTTGCTTGAATAGAAGAAGAAAAAAAATAATTCGCATTAAGTACCTAATTCCCTTTTTTTTCCATAATTTTGCACACTGGCAATGTATTAATTAGTCTATGATAGTTTGGATTAGTATAAATCGTAGAATATTATCTGTGGTTTTAGATCTGTTCTGACGTCGTTTGTGGTTTTCAGAGTAGTTTTTTTTGGTTATTTTATTTTAGATATGTCGATTCGTCTTTTCATTTGATAATAATAATCTCCTACGATGTCTGACTCGGAAGGAAGTAATTTTTCCGGAAGTGGCTCGGATGCTGGAAGCGTCGCTTCGGTTCGCTCTAGGGGCAGCGTAAGGTCCAATAGATCCGTGCAGTCCAACAGATCTCGTTCAGCGTCAGGGTCTCGGTCGAGATCTCGTTCTGGCAGCCGATCACCATCCAGGAGCCCTTCGAGATCTCGGTCCGTGTCTAGGAGTCGATCAAGGTCTAGGTCCAGGTAAATGAATCTGCAAAATACGTCCATAACATGCTGTCGTGTCAGTTTAAAACTTAACAACATTGTATAGCAATGTCGCGTTCGCGTTCCTTATAAATTGTAATATGCATATTCTACGATCTATATATTAGTCCGCCTCCGTAGTGTTATGGTCAGCACGCTCGGCTACCGTTCTGGAGGTCGCGGATTCGATTCCCAAGGGGGGGTGGTGAAATAAATATATATTTGTTTTTTTATATAACTCTAATATTTATTCAATATTACCCTGGACTGGTACCTGAAGCGGAGAGCTGATCATGCGTTAACGATCAAGATAACACTGCGTTTATATGATGCAGTGCCTTATGCACCATTGGGGTGTAGATAAGGGTTTGAAGAAGATGAATAATATATTATTTGGGAGTGTAACATAATGAATGTTCTCCTTTCAGGTCTGGGTCTGCCGCATCTAACAAATCTAATAGAAGTGGCAATAAGGATGATGAAGCAAAGGAAGGGTCAGCCGATGAAGTAGAAGTGAGTTCCAATCACAATTTTTCTAAATGTATTTATATTTCAATATTTATCAATGTAAATCGTATAAAATAAATGTTATAGGATGAACAGGAGCCCGAGGGGGAAGACATCGTCGATTCAGAATATGATGAAGAGGAAGAAGAAGATGAGGATCGTCCGAGGAAGAAGAAAAAAAATGACAGATTTGGCGGATTCATCATTGACGAAGCTGAGGTAATATAATGACTTTATGATATTGTCTCATTGAAGATAACAGCCATAACTATGGAAAATATAATCACAAGTGTAAAACTCAAGCAATTATATTATTGTTGAAAAATATATTGTATGCCTGTATAAAATGTCTTGGCAATTGAGGTATTGAAAATAAAATTGTGTCGGCAAGTCGTGTCGGATTGTGGTCCCGTGGTTAGTGTCGCCGACTCTTTAGTCAGAGTTTGTGAGTTCGAACCCACTCTACCACAATTTGAAACCTTTTTTTCATTATGAGCCGCTTAGGCTCACAAAAATAGTATGGAGTATTTTTGTAAACGATAAAAACACAAATATCTCTTTTCTCAACAACAAAAAAATACTAAATAAATGTATGAAAGAATCTTACTTATTATTTAAGCCAAGCGAATTCTCTTCTTCCTTTTTCAGGTGGATGATGAAGTTGACGAAGACGACGAGTGGGAGGAAGGAGCTCAGGAAATGGGCATCGTGGGAAACGAGGTGGACGAGCTGGGCCCCACGGCGCGTGAGATAGAGGGCCGGCGGCGCGGCACCTCGCTGTGGGAGTCCCAGCGCGAGGAGGAGATCGAGGAGTACCTGCGCAACAAGTACGCCGACGAGTCCACCGCCACGCGACACTTCGGGGACGGCGGAGAAGAGATGTCCGACGAGATCACGCAGCAGACTCTGCTGCCCGGAATCAAAGATCCAAACTTGTGGATGGTGAAATGCAGAATTGGAGAGGAACGAGCTACCGCTCTTCTCTTGATGAGAAAATTCATAGCGTACCAGTTCTCCGAAGAACCGCTTAAAATTAAGTCCGTTATCGCTCCTGAAGGAGTAAAAGGTTACGTGTACATAGAATCTTTCAAACAGACTTACGTGAAGGCGGCCATTACCAACGTAGGCAACTTGAGAATGGGAATTTGGAAACAAGAAATGGTACCCATAAAAGAAATGACCGATGTTCTTCGAGTAGTAAAGGAACAATCTGGTTTGAAATCCAAACAGTGGGTAAGATTGAAAAGAGGTCTGTATAGAGATGACATCGCCCAGGTGGACTATGTGGACTTGGCTCAAAATCAAGTTCATCTGAAACTGTTGCCGCGCATCGATTACACGAGATTGCGCGGCGCCTTGAGAACCGCTCAGAGTGAATCAGATGCGGCGAAAAGAAAGAAAAAACGCCGTCCTGCGGCGAAACCATTCGACCCCGAAGCTATTCGATCCATCGGAGGTGAAGTTACGTCAGATGGTGACTTCCTCATATTCGAAGGAAACCGTTATTCTCGCAAAGGTTTCCTTTATAAAAACTTCACCATGTCCGCTATATTATCGGAGGGAGTCAAACCTTCACTCACTGAATTGGAGAGATTCGAAGAACAACCCGAAGGTATTGATATCGAACTGGCGGCACCTTCTAAGGATGATCCTTCTAGTATTCATTCCTTTTCAATGGGAGATAATGTCGAAGTTTCTTCCGGTGATTTGGCAAACTTGCAAGCTAGAATTATAGCTATTGACGGAGCGATGATCACCGTCATGCCCAAACACGAAGCCCTCAAAGATGCTTTAGTGTTTAAAGCTAACGAGTTGAGAAAGTATTTCAAGCAAGGAGATCACGTCAAAGTTCTTGCAGGTAGATACGAAGGGGATACCGGGCTCATAGTCAGGGTGGAACCACACAGAGCTGTGTTGGTGTCCGATCTCACTATGCACGAACTGGAAGTCCTCCCGCGAGACCTGCAACTGTGCTCCGATATGGCTACCGGTGTCGATTCTCTCGGTCAATTCCAGTGGGGAGATATGGTTCAGCTGGACCCTCAAAATGTTGGCGTTATAGTTAGATTAGAAAAAGAAAATTTCCACGTTTTGGGTATGCAAGGGAAGGTCATCGAATGCAAACCTCAGGCACTTCAAAAGAAGAGGGAAAACCGCTTTACGGTTTCTTTGGATGCGGATGAGAATAATATACAGAAGAAAGACATAGTCACTGTGATCGATGGGCCCCATGCCGGACGTCACGGAGAAATCAAACATTTATATCGAAACTACGCTTTTCTGCAATCACGAATGTATTTAGACAATGGTGGAATTTTCGTTTGTAAAACTCGTCATTTACAGTTAGCTGGAGGAAATCGGTCCACTTCTGGCGCTGCTAATGCTGGCGGACTGGGGTACATGTCCCCGCGCATACAGTCCCCCCACCACAACTCTCGCGGGGGAAGGGGCGGTCACCGCGGGGGCCGGGGGGGAGGGCCGCGGGTCAACAGGGACCGGGAACTTATTGGTACCACTATCAAAATCACCAGTGGCCCCTACAAAGGCAATGTCGGTATTGTCAAAGATGCCACAGAGAGTACCGCTCGAGTGGAACTCCACACTCAGTGTCAAACTATATCAGTCAACCGGGACCACATCGTCAATGCCGGAGTACCCACAAAGGACGGAGGCTTCACCTCGTACCGCACTCCAGGCCGCACCCCCGCCATGGGCTCCACCACGCCGCACTACAGGGAGGGCGGGAATAAGACGCCCATGCACGGTGCCCAGACGCCCTCGTACGAGGTGGGTTCGCGCACGCCGCACTACGGCTCCGCCACGCCGTCGCACGACGGCAGCCGCACGCCCGGCAGCCAAGGTGCCTGGGATCCCAACTTCACCAACACGCCGGCGCGCAGTGTGGAGCACGACTACGGGCTGGAAGATGCCTCGCCCGGGCCCGGCTACCCGCCCGGCGGGCCTTACACGCCGCAGACGCCGGGTAACATGTACGGCTCGGACCCCTCCTACAGCCCCTACCAGCAGAGCCCCAGCCCCGGCGGCTACCCGGCCGGCTACCTGGGCACGCCGAGCCCCGCGGGCGCGCCGCCCTCTCCCTACAACCCGGGCACTCCGGGCGCCGGCCTGGAGTCCTTGGGGGACTGGCACACCACGGACATCGAGGTGCGCGTGAGGGACTCGCACGAGGATGAGGGCCTCATCGGCCAGACGGTGGTCATCCGAGGCATTGCCGGCAACATGTGCTCGGTATTCCTGCCACTGGAGGGCAGAGTGGTGAATGTGGACTGCGAGCACCTGGAGCCCATCGTGCCGCAGCGAGGAGACACTGTAAAGGTCATCTCGGGAGAGAACAGAGAAGCTGTCGGACAACTGCTATCCATCGACAACCAGGATGGTGTGGTTAGATTTAAAAAGGACGAATTTACTATGCTGCAACTGAGACATTTGTGTAAAATGCGAACAAACCCAATCGATTTTGAAGAGTAAAGAGCCAATTTGTAGTCGAGATTTATTTTAACCCATTTGAGCTGATAATGAAATTAAATATCCGACTATGACTATCTTAGCATAGTGACACAATTATGTCAGGAACATATTTTATTTTTTTGACTTAAAATATACTTTTATCCCCTCAAGAATTAAGGTCATACAATTATGTTTGTACATGATAGTAATTGGATCAATAAAGTTGCAGTAGTACTACCAGTTTGCTTGTAGTGTTCTTGTGTTCAGAGTTTATAAAATCTGTATGTTGGTTCAAATTGATGATGAATGATTATTTTGCTGACATTTTTTTATTGGCCAACTAATATTTTATGGTAATAAATAAAAATGTACTATTTCTTATTTGTTTTACATCCGTTTCTAAATGTACAAGAAATATTTTATGTACACATCATTCTATTTATTTGGAATTATGGTAGTATGTATTCATAATTTCTCATATTATAAAGAGATTGTTTTGGTAAAAATTCCATGAATGCTTACTGATACCAAAAATGGAGCTTCCTGTAACAAAGTTTGGTAAAAAGCATTGCGGCCTTGGGAGCTAGTTCCGCTTATAAATACATAACGGTTTATTTTTTAACCACCAGATAAATAGTGTTTTATTTTGGTCCAAAAACTTACTAATAGTTTGTGCAGGTTGTGAGTTCTATATCCTTAATTTTATTTCGGACAATGTGCAATCCAAAATTACAAAAATCAAACTTATTTAAAATGACCATTTACTACCAAAAGTCAACTAGTCTGTTTTTCACTGTAAAAGACTAAACTCCGATTACTCAGTTTTTCTATCATACCTACCGGAAATAATTCTCACAATTACGTAAATCACTAAATCAATTTCAAATATGAAGTATTCATTTAAAAGGGATATTTAATATGAAAAAAGTAATTACAAAATAAATACGTACCATTATTTGTCAAAATTTCACATGCTGAAGACAATTTTTTTTAATAAATATGAAATATTTCTAGAATGAATCACAATATGTCATTTTCTGCTTATAATTTCAACTTTCACTTGCCAAACCATAAATATTTTTTGTCTTTAAATATTTGTTGGTAAATAAAGTGACTCAAGGGTGGAAAGGCATCAAGTAAGTTTAAAAAAAAAACAAGT
Organism: Brachycentrus maculatus; assembly: GCF_059751285.1. Classification (NCBI taxonomy): domain Eukaryota; kingdom Metazoa; phylum Arthropoda; class Insecta; order Trichoptera; family Brachycentridae; genus Brachycentrus; species Brachycentrus maculatus. The sequence continues at coordinate 1,659,316 of NW_028281014.1, forward strand.
AACTTAACTGCTTTACCTTCGGGTTATTATTTAAAAACTAGGTAAAATCCTCAGGTTTTTTTCATAAGATTACTTAGTAACAATACTTATTTACAATGTACCAGACAAATTTTTTAAACAATATACTCATGGCGCACCCTTTTTTATCTTTTGCTAGTCAGAGGTTCTCAAACATAAGCTGCGGGAATTTTTTATAATAATATTCTATTGAATATAATACATTAATTATCTTGACATATTCTGCAAATGAGATAGCCAGCAATGTTGACCTCGAAATACTAAATGCGCTGTTTGACATGTTCGTGTCCGTAGGGGGAGTAGGAACAATTTGATCTATCACAAATGTTTCTCTGGTTGTGGGTATACTTTTCTGTACCTGGACGTACGGAATACGGCTGCTTGTTGCGTTTGGACGATAATATAGCAGACGTAAAATGTACATTTGCATAAGTAAAGAGGTTAATATTTATGATTATTATTTCCTTGTACAATTACATCGTTTCTTGTCTTGCAACCGTAGTTGAAAAACTAATATATATATATATATATATATATATATATATATATACACATACATATAGATAGACCAAATTCATTAGACACACTCGGAAATAAAACAGTTTAATTTAATTTAACAGATTTATTTTAATGTTTTAACATTCACGATTCTCATAAAAATTAAATTACAATATTTTGAGTTTGTACTAATGCTGGATTTTATGAGTAGAATGGTGAATGTTGCAGTGTATAAAGTAATCACTTTAACCTGCCAATGATATGTCATAAGCCTTATACAAACAAAATGTATAAACAGGAATATGGAAAACATAAAAGTTAAATAAATAATTTACACAGTCATTACAGTACTAGATAATAGAGTGTATTATTTTACAATGTGCATGTTTATCAATAACTTAAATCATTAGCTATACATACACACCTTGACAGTGCAACATGTATATAAAAGATTATATCTAGTACATAGAAAGCAATCTCCATGGGGTTGATAGGCATCGAGAAATATTTAACTGATAATATTTATTATTTATATTCCTTTATAACAGTTTTACAATTAACCTGATTATTTTCTAATCTCCACTTTTGAAATTTTAATATCAATCAATTCCCCAGTACCTACTCATTAGTGTTGAATATTCCATTAAAAACCCACATGTCACAGCCATAAAAGTAAGCAAAAAAAATTATCGGCATGTGGCAATATACATTTCATTTAAATACTGAATCACTGAATCATTCGCAAAGTGTACTTACTCACATTTCTCACTTTTAACCAGCTATTTAAATAAATAAAAATATTTTTTAAATAAAAAAAATTATTCCAAGATGGATGGACTTGATGATAATGCTGCATTATAAATGAGATGAATTTGAATTGAAGTTAGAAATATATTATGGTACTTCCAAAATAATATAAATATAAATATATATATATATATATATATATATATATATATATATATATATATATATATGTATCTATAGTATGTATATACATATATGTTGTGAATAAAATACTGTATATTATCTCTAGGAATATTTAGTTTCAAGAAGCGTACATTCGCTTGATGTCTTCTTGGTATTTATCCTGAATTTCCTTGCGTTTAATTTTGTATGCAGCGGTAACCAGTCCCATTTCCGGAGACCAAACTTCATGGCAAAGCTTCACAGCTGCAGGAATCTCAAACTTCTCCAATTTGCCTAAAATGGTACAATGTGTAATATATATTTATAACAAAAAAATTATAAAATCAACAAATTTATTTAATTTCTTAAATTAATTTTGCAGTCAATTTGTGGTAATATTTATCCATTTTAAAATTGAATGTTGACTACCAGTAATTATTATATTACATTTTGATAGGAGTTTCCATGTTTGACAATGATGATGCGAAACATGTGTAGAATAATTAGCGATATTCATACCAAGTTGATGTTAACCCTTTGCACTCGAATGGCGACAATATGTCGACTTGGTAAATTGCCCAGTAAATCAGTTGGCGACTATATGTCGCCAGTATGTACCGTTATGTTGTTTAAATAATAAAAGGCCGTGATACATACTAATGCAGGTACAATTCTGTCCTGCCAGTTGCTCAAGGTCCTTGCTAGCATTGAGTCACTTAAAGTTTGTGAAAACTTTAGCAGATCAGTTGGTAGGGGAATTTCGGCATATTCCAAGTAGGCCGTCTACTTCTTCAACTGAAGTCCGCCTGGATGGCAGACTACATGTTTTGGGTATTTGATCAAAAAGTGACTGTGTGGTTTGCTCAAGAAGGGACAAAAATTGGCAAAAGCATGACACTTATGAGTTTTGTGACACTTGTCCTGGGCAGCCTAGGATGCAATTGGGCGATTTTTGTTAGATACCATACATTGAAAGACTAAAATTTTAAAATAGTAACCAACTGTCTTTATTTTTCTTAAATAAACCATTTAAATACTTATCGATTGGTTTTATTGTCATTTGCATGATATCTAAAATCAACTGTTTTTGTGCAAATTTGCAAAAAAAGTACACTCGATTTACTGGTATGTCATACAAAAAAATGTCTGGAGTACAAAGGGTTAAATTTGAAAAAGCGCCAAAGGCAACTGAAATAATGTTTAAGCGTGCTACTCACATTTTTTAGCATGTTCAGCTAATTCTTTTATGACTACCTTTTCTAATGAGGTATCCTTACACATCTGTTCATAGCTAAGTCCGGAGAGTCCGATCTTTTTGGCCAATTCCTCAAGCTGTCCTTGGTTCGGTACAATCAAAGCTATTACAAATTGTTTAGTAGACTCGGCATACACGCAAATATTATCAACAACAGGACACGTCTTCAACTCGGCTTCAACTTTTCCTAAACTGACATATTCTCCGGCCTGAAGTTTCACTAAATCCTTCTTACGATCTGTAAATAACATATACTTTGAGAGGTACAGAAATATCGATATGTAATAATGGCAATAAATTTGTTTCATTTTTCTATTATATGTGAAATGCATAAAAACATACCAATAATTTTCAAGCTTCCGTCATTATGGATTTCTCCAATATCTCCAGTCTTGAACCAACGTTTTCCATTATACTCCACAAATTCATCTCGAGTCTTTTCAGGTAACTTGTAATATCCTACTGCGACAGAATCACCTAAAATAAAGCAAAGTTTCTTTCATTAGCGAACTTACCAGTGGACAAAATATTGAATAGATTTATATTATCCACTGACACTTCGTGATGGAATTGCATTTTTAATTTATTATTAGATTAAAACCAATATTTTTAGCTTTTCCACTTTTTCCACAAAAGTGGAAAAGCTAAAAATATTGGTTTTAATCTAATAATAAATTAAGACAAAATATTGGTTCACCTTGACATTTTACTATAACTATTTCTGAATTAAAATGTGTGATTTTACATTTAGCGTTTATAGTAGGAGTCATGATACCAGTTCAGATATACATATTCAATACTACAGTGTAAAAACACTTCAATGATGATCCTACTGAAGATCAAACCCAGGACCTTGTACATATAACAGTATTTAAATTCACTAATCACCATATGACTATGGTGGACAATTTGTTATATACACATGAAAATGGTTTAACAATTTAATTACATAAAAAGGAAATTACCTCCAATATAGATCTCTCCTTGTGGGAATGGCTTGTTAGTAACACGGTACTTTCCTTCCTCCCAGTTGACCAGCCTGATGTCACATGTCGTGTTGGGGATACCAACTCGACCAGTGGAATGGTCATATTGATCCATCACCGTAGCTGAGGATGTGGTCTCAGTTAAACCGTAACCTGTAACCACATCACAACACAGGCAGATCTTTATCCGGGTGTGCGTGTCTTCTGCAAGAGGCGCTCCACCAGCCATTATAGAACGAATGCTTCCGCCAAGGAGGGTGGACACTTTACTGAACACCACTCGGTTCAGAATCGGGGTGTTATATCCCCTCTTCATCCACTTCTCTTTGTATAAGCACGCCCATTGGAAGAAGGCGGCTGCAAACGGTCCACCCTTGGAGACCTTCTCTGTTATTCCTTTGGATATCCTATCCATTATTAACTGGAATATAAAAAAAAATGAATGATTAAACTGATTAAAAATTCGACAGATATGTAACATATTAAATAGAATTCATGTATTTATATATTTTATTTTATTGCCAACTCTCGCGCAATATGTCGCGTCAGAGCATGTTTTATAAGTTGAAACAACTGTCAACTGTCACCAAAAAATAAATTACGTATTTAAGTATTTGCAAATATCACATAAAAAGAAGGAGAAAAAAAAACAAATTCCATCGGAGGCTTGCCTCTGCACTGAAGTATGTGACATTGGCTTTAATTAGATGTTCTGCGGTCACAAATGGTTGAGAATTTCATTTAGAGTTATTCGGGTTCTGATATGGTTTTTTGGATTAATACTTGCTTGAGATGGTGGACATTCTAATATGGTTCTGAAAATTTGGCAAGAAATGCAAAGGATACACCATAAACTACCACAAACAAAACAATGTCATTAAGACAGGAGAGATCTCAACTTACAGGAACAGTATTGAGGAGAGTTGGTCTCAGAATAGTGGCATCACCTTTCGTGCCTTTCTTTATCTTACTGGAGCTGTCAATCATTGTCAGAGGAGTAGAATACCCAATAGGAACACCTAGAATAATAAAACATAGATATAGAAAGGACAGTGATTGCTGGGAACGGAGTGAATAGCGCACTTAAATCAGTTGTAGCAAACAAATCTCTAAGGTGGAAGTTAAACTAGCAGTGATATGACTCAGTCCACTAGCTGATGAGTCGTGATACCAATCCTAACGTGTGGGAGTGAAGCATGGAGTTGCCAAAAGAAGTTTAAAGTTCATTGAATGCACTTGAAATTCAATCACTCAGACAAGTGTTTGGAACGATGTATGATACATAGAATGGTGAAATAAGAAAAGTTTTTGGAGAAAATTTGAACATGTGGAACAAATAAGTCAGGCGATAACAATAAACGAATCTATAAAGTGAAGTAGATGAAGAGGTATGGATAATCAGTGGATATGATTGGAGAGATACACGACTTTAGAAGAGGCAAAGACAGAGTCGTGTGAGGTTCTATCCTCATTGCCTTCTACTGCGGAGAAACAACACGATTGTTAGTTAGTTTAAAATAGCATTTGATAACTATAATATTGTATATTCACATTATTTACCTACGAGCAAGCTTGCGCTTTCGGCCACAAGCTCATATACATGAGCCAATGGGAGGAATCCCATTAGAATATCATCTGAATTGATGGGAAATATGTCCGCAAACGCCTTCATAGTGGCCAATATGTTGTGATGAGACTGGATCACGCCTTTAGGGACTCCAGTGGATCCCGATGTGTACATGATGATGGCTGTGTCTGTTGGTGCTGGGGGTACGTCAGCTATAACATAAAAATATACCATGATGTTGTAAAAACTGTCACAATACATGTGATGAATTAAATCAATCAAATAAGTATTATTGACCTATATTGTCCGCCTCTGTATTGTAATGGTCAGCACGCTCGGCTACCGTACTGGAGGCCCCGGGTTAGATTCCCAGGGGAGGGTCAAAAAATATTGTTGATTGAGTGATTTTTTTCACTCTAATATTTATTCAATATTACCCTGAACTGGTACCCGAAGCGAAGGGCTGATCACACTTCCTTCATGTTTTAACGATCAAGATAACACTGTATTTACATGATGCAGTGCCCTATGCACCATCACACATATTAACCTCTCGAGTACGAGTAGTCAGATATTAATGAAAAGGTTGTACCCTGCAGAGTGAGTTTTGTTATATGAATTTTCAACTTTAAATCTAAATTTTTAGATAGAATATCAACATTTTTAATATGTGCCACGCACATATCAATAAATATTATCAATGAAAATAATCACTACGCCCTAAACGTGGGGCCATACACTATCTGACCTGGTATTTTATGGCCTCACGGTTGGAGCGGTACGCACAAAGAGGTTAACAAACATGCTGGTTTGTGTAGAACTTAGGCTTGAAATATACAAGCCGTTAATACTGATTGCATTTGTGTTTTCAATCTCGACAGCTCAAGCAGTCAAATTGCATACTACTCTACTGTATGGTGTTTACTGTTCAAAATCCACATCCAAACCAAGTGGACCTAACACAAATTTCTTAAATTATTGACAAAAAAGTAGACTTTTATGGACCAATTGAATTTAATAAATTTAACATGTTGAAAGTAAAACTTAACGGAAAGTATTTTAACTGTTTTTTTTCCAATAATATTTGTAAAAACAAAATATCACTTACTGATTGATGATTTTTCGCCCATGTTGAGGACATCAGAGTATGAAATAATTTTGATTCCTTCCTTGAACCCCTTGATATCAGTGGACTTGATCTGATCTTCAATGTAGATGAGTGTCTTGATCCGGGGTGTGTTGGGAAGAATGTTCCTGAACTTGGGGAGCAGATCGTGAGTGGTGATGACAGTTGTCACCTCCGTCTCGTTCACTCCGTGGGCGATGGCTTCATCTCCTAATGTCGCATAGATGGTGACAACTGACAAACAAAGATCGCAAATTATATAATCAGTTGAAGAGTAAATTTATATCATGTTAGCTGAATAAACTAACTTAATAATAATATCGTTCTCAGAAATGTTATTTGGGAAGTTACATACTAAATTATTTTCATTTCATAGATATGCCTCTTTTGCGTTAAAAATATGCCTCTTTTGCTGGGATATAGTACATTTTTTGGGCATTCCGAAAACATGCACAACTGAAAATTGTCGATTTTTGATTTATGACGTTCTTGAAAGGAGTAAGCGATATATATATATATATATATATATATATATATATATATATATATATATATATATATATATATATATATATATATATATATATATATATAATATATATATATATATATATATATATACATATACATATATATATATATATATATATATATATATATATATATATATATATACATATATATATATACATATATATATATACATATATTTATATATATATATATATATATATATATATAATATATATATATATATATATATATATATATATATATATATATATATATATACATATATATATATATATATATATATATATATACATATATATATATATATATATATATATATATATATATATATATATATATATATATATATATATATATGTATATACATACATATATATATATATATATATATATATATATATATATATATATATATATATATATATATATATATATATACATATATATATATATATACATATATATATATACATATATATATATACATATACATATATATATATATATATATATATATATATATATATATATATATATATATATATATATATATATATATATATATATATATATATATATATATATATATATATATATATATATATATATATATGTTAATATTTGGGAAAGTATAGATAAACCTGGAATGCTGTGCCTGAAGCAGCCATGAGCAGCAATCAACCACTCTTCACGGGTCTCTGCAAATATGACAATATTCTCCCGAGGCTTGTTTCCCAGTTCCCTCAGACCACGACCAAAGTTACCGACCAGTTGATCCACCTCGGTGAAAGTCTTCCACTGGTATACTCCCATATTGTACTGTAATGCAAATAAAAAATTGACATACTTTTTGGGAGTACTTTAGCACTTACAGTGGGACCTCTTACAACAAAAGCATAATTCGTTCCAGCATCTTCCTGGTTGAGCAAAAAAAATAAATTCCCATAGAAATCAATGTAAAATATGAAAATGCGTTCCATGCCGAAAGAATACTCAATTTTGAATTATTTCCTGACCCCTTGCCGGTCCCTTGCCCTTTCATAATATTGCTATATCCCTCTTGTGACTATGTACAACCAAAATTTTCCCGCATCCTAATTAACAGAAATAGTTTAAAGCTGTATTTACCTTTTTAAAGATCCTGCCATTAGGCTGCTTTTCATCCTCTTCATTGAGGATTTGTCGTGTCCCGAGACAGCGTTTCAGATTGTGTTTCCGGGCAACGGTGCGCAGCATGCGGTCCAAGGTGTCCACACCCTCCCGCATCAACCACTGTGTGGTCTCACTGGGAGGGGTCAGTGAGCGCACTATGATGGACTCCTCATCTTTCTCCACTACCTTGACCTGTGATACACCAAAAAGGAAATTATTTTTCACACCAAATGAATGTGTTTTATTTCATTTGGAAGTTCAAAGTTTTTACAAAAGTCCAACAATATGTGATGAGGTGCTACTTCTTAGTTCCACCAACTCCATCATTACTCTTCTTATGTTTCATCCAACATTGCACTCTTCGGGATGAAACTTAATCATAAACATTTATTTGAATATAGCTATCACTGGAGAGCATAAACTTTTATAATAAGAATTTTCACTAGTGACATCTATTGGCGAGGCGAAGAAGCTTTAATAATAAGTTCTATGTATATGTAACTATTACAACTGTAACACTGTTAAATGTTTTGGTCCAGCAAGCTACAAAAAGTCTAAGGAGCAAATTAAAGCTACGCCAAGCGTCTAAATTTTAAATTGACATACTACTTTGCATTCATTTAAAGAATTTTTAAGGACAATTGTATTTTTGAGAGATTGAAAGTTCAAAAGCAAGAAGGGAATATTTTTTATTTTATAGTAACCCGAGTTGTTACTGACCTTCATTCTGCGTGCCATCGCCTTTTGCTGCCATGGCCTCTGCAGTACCAAGTGGATAGGGAAAGTGACCACATCACAGATAAAAACAGTAGCCTTGATTGCACCAATAGCAATCGACACCCACAAGCTTTCTGGACTATAATTTAAAATGAAAAAAAAAACTATTTTAATATCTTGTATCTTGTCTGCCTCCGTAGTGTAATGGTCAACACGCTCAGCTACCGTTCTGGAGATCCCGAGTTTGATTTCCAGGGAGGGGGATAAAATAAATACAAGTGATTTTTTCACTTCTAATATTTATTCAATATTGCCCTGAACTGGTACCTGAAGCGGAGGGCTGATCACCTTTCCTTTATGTGTTAATAATCAAGATGGCACTGCATTATATGATGCAGTGTCCCATGCACCATTGGGTGTGGAAAAGGGTTTGAAGAAGAAGTATCCAAAATATCATAAAGATATTATAATGTTGGGGTTTTTCTCAATTAAAATAAGCGCATTGTGAAAATGTAAACCACTTTATGTCCAAATGAGAGAAGATTACCAAAGAAGGTATGAATGTGTGTCACAATGGACTTACATGTTCATATAATTTACTTTATTCCTCTTTACCAGGCTGTGAATTGATGCATTTTTTTTTGTTTTCAGTGTTTCCCTTTATAAATTTGAGTTCAATTAAAAATACAGCAATTTTTTTCCCACCTAATGAAAATTATGAGTGATGGATTAAACTAATGAGAATAATCGAGATATTCGACAGTCAAATTCATTCGATAAACCGCTAGATTTTTCAATTCATTCAAATTAATTTTAAAACGAAAACATCGATTCTATCGAAATTATTATTCGGATGAAATAAAGTCGGTATTTAGCGAATTATTGAATTTATTTGAAAAAGAGGAAGAGAGCCTGCATTGGAAGTTACTGTTTTGAATTCAATCATAAGATCCGAATTTATATTATATTATATATGTGTATATCTTCAACGTCAACACTGTCAACGAAAGTTTCTTATTCAATTCGTTTTAAATCTGTGTGTGGAATAGTGCGCAATACAAAGAAATACACTCTTGCTTCTTTGTAATTCACGTTTCTTTTTTTAATGGAATTGTCTTCAATAAAAGAAATGACTAAAACTTTGGTTGAAGTATAATGTGGAATTGGGACAGTAAATTAATGTTTTCCATTACCAATTATAATTTGAAAGAATTCACAAACCGGAGCGGCGTTCCGGTTTTCTTCGGTATTTTCCGAGCCCTGGTTGCGGATGAAGTAGACTGATAGAATACAAAAAGCCACACGCATACGTCAGTTTTCAGAATTTGTTTCACGAATTCCGAATCCGGAAAACTGATGTGTGCGGCAAGGTTAACTCCATAACGGTATCAAAATCATAATATATTGAAGCATAATGCATGGACATATAAAGAAATTAATCCACTTAGAAGAAAACTATTCTTCATTAAATAATGGATTATAACAGATAATGTAAATATGATAAAATATTTTTGCCAGTCGTAGGTTTGACTAGATGTTTACAGGTTTACACCTAAGCTGTGAGGGATATCAAACATTTGCTATCACGAGCGTTGCAATGATGGGGGGGATTTAATTGCCTAACCCTTTCTCATTTAATGCCTATTTACTATAGCCGTTTATTGTTTTATATTTATGTTTTGCCCTGTGTTAGTTTTGTTTAATTTTTTTTAAACTCTCTTATTTGTGTTTCAGTTTTATTAACCTTAATCCCATGTCCCAAAATGAGAAATGGAAAATACTTATCGGGGATATTTTATTTATGACTTATTCATGAAATATGTTTTAAAACATAATAATACTGCTTTTCTGTCATCGTGTAACTGTAAACAGTCGGTAAACCAACAATTTTCATGAAATGGATGACGACATTCCTACGAAAGATATTTTCTATGTCCTCCGCTGAAGATTAAACTGAAATTTTTTTGCAAGCAACTTACGCAAAAATGTTGTTTTAAACTTAAACGAATGTTTATATTTTTGATATTTTTTTTCTCCTTTAAATCTTAAAAATAATAAACAAAGAATCGAAATACTTTTTTGCTTTCACATTGTTATCATTTAAAGTTTCAATTTTCAATATCAGGCGCCGATCTAAATGACACTATAATTATAAAGAAACAATATTCCTTTTTACGAGTTTTATTAATTAACGTTTTTCTTGAATGTCCGATAAGAAATTATATGTAAAATCTGATATGGTACATCAAACCGATAAAACAATATACCTATATGAGTTTTTTTTTTAATTAAAGTTTTTCTCGAATATTCGATAAGAAATTAGATGTAAAATCTGATATGAAACATTGAATATGCATAGAACCGGTTCATAGTTTCTTTTTTTCATTTTCAAGCTTTGCATTTTCTCAAAAACCACGGAGAAAAATAAATACGTAGTTATTCTTCAAAATACATTGGTTAAAGGATCAAATAATCAAAATTCAATTCTTAAGCTAAATTCATTCAGATGAAAAGGGGTTAAGGCCATATATCCGTTTGTGGCATACTTGTTCATGCCCCGCCTCCTCCGCGCCGAGTAAACTTGAATAACTCGCTGTCATACTGTCGCGTACGCGGACTCGGAAAAGTCGAAAATAGATAAAAACCAAACGGCAAAATCTAAAAATATATACTCACTTGTTCTCTTCGACTTGCATGTTGAACTCGTTCAAATCGAAACAGGGAAATGAAACATAAATAACTTAACGAAAACAATTACAAATAATAAGTAAATACTCGAATAAATGCAATGAAAATAAATAAAACAGCCGGTGTGAAAGCGTGGTCAGCGATTACGAGGCGCGGTGGTCGTGCAAAACTTTTCTTAGCAGAGGAGGGCAACTGATTTTGTTCCCAACCATATCAGTTGTTGAGATAGCGCGCCAAGCGATTCCAGTGAACTTGTGGGACTTGAATGAAGGATCTGCTACATAGTGCTCATAATACGAGTTTATCAATCGGCACGGTCTATCTATACTATCCTATTACAAGGCGCATCGGTTCCAATTCCGACGTTATATTTGTCTTCTTCTTCTTCTATCCCTTATGCGCACATAGGGTACTCCTTCATACTGACGCAGAGTTAGCTTGATCGTTGCTTACATGAATACCAGGTGATCAATCTTGCGCTTTTTATATTTGTAAACATTTTAAGTTTATTTATTCATTACTACTTTTATTGAATATGTTTACATTGGCTTATTGGTTAAAAGTGATATCTTCTAACCGACCAAAAACAGACTTGTGATACTGGTCAAGGTTTGAACCTTTTGAAATTAGAGGGCAGATAGTAATATACATGTAAATAATCGCTTGGGATTTTTTTGAATTGATTAATAAACCATTATATTTGGACCAACATGATATCGAATAAAGGTCCATAATTACCCTTCTTATGGCACTACTAGTGTTTTTTTTTACAAACATGGATCTGAAGATTGTTGGAATCTCGGTGTTAGGAACAGTTTAAACGTGTAGAAATTGAATTGATGAAGATGGAAAAGAAAGGTGGAGATAGAACGCAACCTCTTAAGTGTGCTTAAGTGATTAAATGTAGATGACTCTTTGCTTGTATGACACAATGACATCTTCCGTTTGAGAATGCAGAAAACCAATTTAAAACAGAATTTGAAATATTAAGCGAGTTGAGTCTTGCAAGAAACACATCGAAGTCAACAGAATAATTTTGAGCCCTGCTTAGATATGTTTAGTGTTTATTTAATTTATTTATTCAATTTACTTTAAGTATTTTATCATAAACTCTTACTAAGTACTACTCTTAATAATACTTTGGTATATTTATCTAAATATTTTATTATTCAAATTTTGTGTTTTATATTATGAACTTTATCTATATGCAGACATTTATAAGTCTTCTTTCCAATCAAAAATGTCTTGCTTTATTTGTATTTACCGAACAAATTATTTATTATTACTGTTATAATATGCCTATGAAATACTTTTTTTTACTAAAAACTTTATATTTATAAATCTATTATTAGCGCTGAATTTCAATTTCAAATAAATTCTAGTTCTAGTCATAGTCTAAAAAATCAGTTATTCATTATTTTAAATTCTTTCACTCTTTTTGTAAATTATTTTTAGGTACTTTGTTTTTTTTTTAAAATTCAAACACAATCAGTGCTCGATATTAGTCAGAGAAAAATCGCGGTCTCGTGATCATGTCCTGGTGTTATCCATTACATCTTCAGGGAAGTGCGTATTGTCTGACATAACAGTTAAGTTAAGAGCGTATTGTAAAGAAATGCTAACGAGAACGAAGAAGCCCGTTATCAAATAATCAAGTCTGGTCACTCGCTCTTCCTTGTTGGTTCTAACTGACCGCGCGCGACCACCAATGCACAACAGCCTCAAAGTTGGAAAAGCTGGATTTGGAAATTCCTCATCCTCCACCACACCAACCGGACCAAGCATTAACTGACTTCCGCTTTTCAATTCCATTGGGCAGTGGAAAATGACTTCTAAGAACTCACCGGCAGTGTCCATACATCATCAACCAATAAAATAGCACATGTTAAATGTGCATTGTAATATGGGATAATATATCGATTGTTTAAAAATGTGAAAAATCGTTTAAAGAATATCTCATCACATTGATGATTTCACACATAAAGAACCTATATTATAGGTACTTTTATATACTTATAAACAGCTATTTGTTATAAAAATTTATATGTACCCGAAAAATGTACATATATTATAAGTATGTACATATGTATCAGATTGAAGTTAAGAGAACGTATTACTTTTTGTCAATTCTTATTTTTTTAACGAAAATTGATAAACATTTATTTTAAAAGACTGGACTTGAGTCTACCCTGAGTTTGAAACCCTGAGAGTCATTTATCAATACATATTGCAGATATATCAACGTAATTCTTAATTCCGGTTTCTCTGTCATCTCAGCATTCGCCCAGACTTCTATAATGTAAAATAAATACATACTGCTTATCGGTTTTCTTTCCCGCTGAAAATCAATCTAAAAAATAAAATAATTCACGTTTAAACATTTAAAAATGTTTTTTTTCGTGAAAACGTAATAAAATTAGATGATCTCGTAATAAAAAGTCAACTGGGATTGTAGTCTTATTGTCACCTTATCGTATGAATCTACAAAGTGTTACTTTGCTTTCTTATTATTATTTATTATCAACCAAGACCAAGTACCTGCGACCGCTCAATCATATTATGTAATTGTATTATTGGACTATGTTCCCGAAATATCCATCCACTTGTCTCTATGTTACGTAACATCTAATAAAAAAATATGTTCAATTACCAAAATTTTGAGGGATAAAATGAATGTTGGAAAATAATAGTGAATTTGATAGATTGCAGAAAAGATTTTCACAATATATAGCGAACTCCATCCGCAATTTTCTATACTTTAAAATATGAGTATTACACAACGTAAACGATATGCAAATAGATGAATTTATACTGGATGTATTAGTCAGGATACATAATTATATATAGTACATTACTGCCATAACTAACTGTACCTAACTTAACATTACGTTCTTACTTCTTAGTAATCTAACTTTGCTCTTATTCCAAATTATCCCAACCACACAACCCACGGAAAAGACGAATTTAAATTAAAAGCGTTTGAAGGGGAATATTGTTTTCAAACAAAAATATGCATATTTCTAATATGAAAACAGTATTTTTTCTCTTAATCTACTTTTTAATCTTTCAATCTTGCCAGAGTGGTCGTGGCCAAACGTTTGGCCTCGTGGCACGTCGGACTATTTCGCGGCACCTGTCGCGTTGCGAGGTCTGTCTTGCTCATTCATTTAGAGCAGAACCTGTTAGCTTCTATATCTGGTCCATACAGCATGGGGGAGCGACCACGTGATCTAGCGCCAGCAACACTGGATAAGAAGTCGTTCCACGGATTCATCTCCTCGGCGCGTTATGTGTTCATAGTACCGGGGGATTCTAGAGTTAACGACAGTGGACAGTCTTTCCGGTATGCGGAGATCCTTCAGGATTGACGTAGTTGTGTGTTCAGTCTATGATAGACGAGAAGGCTCCAGTACCACATCTCCAACGCGTCTATTACCTATCCTTTATGGTGAATGTTTTCGCGCCAATATGAAGAATCTAGAATCCTTTGAGTTATATGTTATATTTCGATTCCTCTAAATTTTGGATAGTTTGTTCATGACCCTTGTAGTTTTTGCAATACTTTTTAATTTTTGCAATAATTTTTGTCATCCGGGCCTTCGTCGTTTGTGACGTCGATCGCAGATGAACGTTTGATTGGACTACTTGGCAGTTAGCCTCAGTGTTACTGGAGCATTGTCGCGGTTACGGTCTACAATCATCATTTTTCTTATCCGTCTGTTGATCTTTAGACCACAGTCTAGGCTATTTTGATGAGTCATGAGGAATTGTCTAGCTCCCTAGACAATTCCTCCTAGTGGTAGCTTTCTCGATAAAGTTGCAAAGGCCGTTTAGAATTTGAATAGGACACGAAATGCCGAGAACTTTAGAAGTGAAACGGAATGTCAGGCATTACGTTGCGAAGCAAATGACATTCCATCTTTTCCTCTTGAGTTTTCTGTGGTTTTCTTATTACTAACGTAGATGCGGAGAAGTTCCCGTGAATAGGCCGCAGCCGACCATCCTACCCAATCCTCACACAAAGGATAGAATCAAAATCCTTTTACTGAACATAATGAGCCTTGTACATCGTAAACAAGGCAAATAATAATTGCAACTCCAATATTAAAAAAATCTAATGAAATATATTATTTTAACACAATATAAGATGTTAGCGTGTTGCGAGTGGCATCGTATCATTGGCGTGTCGGAGGTTGAGATATTCTTCCCATCAATGGGTATACCATTTGTCCAAACTCTATAACTCATTTTAAAGGTAACTCTAAAGATTAAATTCTTGTTACGGCTTATGAGATACCGCTTATCATCTTCCTACTTAGGTGTGACGTAACAGTTCATCGCGTATTCCTGCATGTTTGTTTTCAAGGTATTGTTCTATAATTTCATGTATTGAAAAAAATGACGAAGGTAACTAAAATATTTTATTTTATAGGGTTAATAAGTATTAGAACAACTTCTACCCAAATCAAACTGTAGATTCGTCAGGTAATTTGTAATTTAATTAATCAAATATAACAATTTTCCAATGTAATCGTTATAGGGGTCATTGGTAGTCTAAATCCAGATTTTCAGTGCTATCTTTAAGCTGAAAACGTTAATATCTTTTGACCAAAATTTTATCAATTAAGTAATTTTATTTTCTATACATACCCAATAGCCAACCATTACAATATTTATGTATTTATTTTAAATCAAATACAGATTTTTTGAGTCTACTAAGTTGTAGTTGTATCAACATTCGTTTGATAATGCCCTAACAAGGCGAAACAATTGTCACAATATAATTTTATATGTGTTTTTTGTTAATAAAATACAACTTAGTAGACTCAAAAAATCTGTGTTTGATTTAAAATAAATACATAAATTAAAATGGAGTTTTACAAATTAAACGCCAAGTCAATAAATAAACTACAATATTTTCTCAAATATTGATATTTTTCGACTTAGCATTGAAACAGAGACGTGAAATCGATGTTATATCAAAGGAATCAGATAATTTTACATAATTCAATGTGCCGGCTAACGCAATAGGGTTGGAGTCTCGAAAATCTGAATTAAGACCAATGACTCTCATATAAAAATTATGAAAGAAAAACTGTCCTGTAATCAATACAATTTCAATGTTTTAAATCAATTTCATAAGATTTTTTGTTTTGTTTTGAACGACGGATTCTAACACAATAATAAATATTTAAGTGATGCTATTTTATAGCAGTAAAAGCAAGTCCTTCTTTGTTTATTTGGAATTTATATTTCATTATTATTAATGTTATAATTAAATTATCAAAATTATTGTTCCTTCACAAATGTTACCATAGTGCATTGTTTTTTTGTTGCTGTTATTTTTCAATTTATAAAAAAGGTCAAACAAAAATATGATTTCTTAGGATATCGACTTATTATCTGAGGTACCATGTGCTTTTACACAAAATATATATAGTAAATAAAAGGAATTTGAAAGAAATATAGGGCACAACCTTTAGTCAGTATTTATTGCAATAACGTTGCGACTAACTGCATAACGACAAACAATATCTTTTCAATCTTTAACCAGAACATAGATAACTTTTAAATCAACAACACATAAAAAGATTTTTAAAATCAGTAATATTATTACGATAATTCACAGCTAAAAAATCTTCAAATCTTTATTATCGCTGTCATTTATACTTTTTGATACGACAATAATCGCTAAAAATAAAGAATTTTAAAAAAATGCTAATCATTTTCGCGAAAAATTCAGATAAAATAAAACAATCTGCCTATTGCGTTCTTATCAAAATACTAATCGTATTTGGGTGTTAAAAATTAATACCATTATAAAACTTCTGTTTATCATTATCGCAATAAAGGAATAGATAATGAAAGTATATTTATATGCATCTACCGAGTTGTGTGCCTACGCTAATCAGTTCTGTTTCAGGGCTGCGAATGAACTGAATCAAACCGAACCAAACTGAGCAAACCGGAGCCGAAACCGGAACTTGGATTCCTGCGAATATACGTTGTCCCGATTTCTTCGTGAAATTCTCCCAAATAAAGGTCGTAAGGAACCAGAAGAGTCCGTTAAGAATGTTGTTATTCGTTAATTTTCGGCCAGTTCGCAAAATTTTCTATTACTTTAGAGCTCTAACCCTAAGGTGTTTGTAATATAAGCGAATTAGATATCGATAAAACATAGACTATACTAGTAAATTCACGTGATCATGGGCGTGGCTATTCAGCCGCTGTGAAATAGAGAAAGGATGCAATTCATAAACATCGAAAATAAACGCAAACGAACGGTTTACAAAGAGCGGTTTGAGCGATCCACGATCCGCGAAGTAAGTTTCAAATGTAACAAAAATGACGTTACCAATGATGCAGATGGGAAAAACGGAGCTTCAAAATTCGGCTCATGTGAAACTATGCAAAACTAGCGCGCAAAGCGCTCCGGTTTGTTCTAGTTACTAGTCTAGTTCAGGCATGGGGAACCTGCGGCCTTTTGATTACTCTGATGCGGCCTTTTGACTGATGCCAAAAAAAAAACACAGATTACCGATGTGTAAGCGAGAGAGAATGAGTGAGCTCGCTTTAAGCACCAAATATTCAAATGCTTTCTAACAAAAAGCAGATGCAAATAAGTCATTTTAGGTTGGTAAACCTGTAACATTAACAAGAATTTTTAATGATTTACGTACTTTTTAAGTATTAAGTATGTTTCTTATAGATACGCAGCTTGATGATCAATAAATTGATTTGTAAACATGCATTATTTCTATATATTTTTTAAAAATTGCATTTTCAACAATTTATATTGTGATATAATTACAATATTTAGGAGGGGTGTCAAAGTTTTCTTTACTGCGGCTTCATGTTGAATCAGATAAGTGAATGTGGCCTTTTGAAATAGAAAGGTTCCCCATGCCTGGTCTAGTCTAAAGGTGGAGATTGACCGGAGCATTTAGTCGTAACGTAACACGTTACGATGCGAGCATTTAGGCAGTCAGTACAGCGAGCCGAGCGCTCCATCCATAGTTTCGGATGCTCGGTGATGCTCGCCGCGAGCGATGTTACGACGTTATGTTATGACGAAATGCTCCGGTCAGTCTCCACCAAAGATTATATACTAGTAAAGATTGATATCTTTGTCAAATTAGTATGGTAAATGATTATACGTGTTGAAAAAAATCAAGAAAATTAAATATTCTCACTATTCACACTAAAAAATAACCTACGCAGAAAAATCAGCTGATCGATGCACTCGACAGCCTTATAGAGAAAAAAAGGAAGAAGAAGCTCAAATGTCAAAATCAAAATAACCTAAAAATGCCATCGACATGAAACTCTGTAAAATGCGTTTCGTCATTTTCCCGCCTTTTCAGGAAAATGGCAAAATACGCATTTTACAGAGTTTTATGTTGATGACATATTTAGGCTATATTGATTTTGACATTATTCAATGAAATTGAAAAATGAAAAAATCATTTAGCTGGTAAAAAGGTTTATTATATCCATACTTTGACTGAACCGGAAGGTGAACCAATTACATACTCGAGTTGTTAGAACTCTTAGTTCTCTTAAACCTATAACCTTCTGGATCAAATCAAAGAAAATTACAATATTACAGGAATATATAAAATTATTATTGTACTTAAAATTACACACACAAAGGGCACTTGTCCACTACCCAGAATTTTACCCTCCGGCAGTCAGGTTTTGAAAAGTGAAAGCGACTACGACAGTGTAGCGTGATCGAATTTACGCGCAACGTGTTCACGCATCTATCAAGAGCTCCGATCCGAAGAAAGATGGAGTAAAGCACAAGCCAATCCAAGCCAATCGTCGTTTAAAAACGCTAACTGACGTGCCGGACGGTAAAATGCCGTGTAGTGGACAAACGCCCTAAGGGCACTTGTGCACTACACGGAATTTTACTGTTTGGCAGTCTGGTTATTGCAAATAAAAATTATTTCAACGGTTTAGCTTTAGTGATCGAGTTCATGCTAACCATGATCGTGCACCGATCGAGCGCACCGATCCGGAGAAAGACGGACAAGTGCACAAGCCAATCATCTGTTTTTTCATGCTAACCTGACTGCCGGACAGTAAAATTCAGTGTAGTGCTCAAATGCTCAAACTAGGTCCCAAAAAGCCTTCTTGTTTACAACTAATGTGCATTACTTTAAACGAAAGTGCTTAAGGCATTACCAAATATTGTATTTATGTTTCATATCAATAAAGAAATATTGTTAAATACATATATCGAATTGTAAAGTCACCAGGAATACTGAAGAGTTTTCTTGGACCTATATATTATAGAAATGTACTTTTAGATATAAATAAATAAGATCGGCCTCATTTGAACAATTTTAGAATAACACAGTGGTACCCTGATCACACAATAGCTATAGGCTTAAGGCCAAATAAAATAAATTTCTTTGTAGTTAGAACAATACCCTTCAGATCTGCATGTTTAGCACCACTTTCAAAAAAAGAAAATTATTGAGGTTGCTTGTAAGGTGTGTAAAGCCCTTTTATCCTAATAGTTAATGTGTGATCGAAAAACATTGCAATTCGATAAATCCATTTCGTAAATTGAAATTTACATGAGGACTCATTTCATAAAATATAACAATTATGTACAAGTTTTTACTGATCTATCATTATTATGATATATCATAATAATAATATATAATTTTATATTCTTTTGTTTTTAAATTGGTAAATAATATGTCATTAATGCCGGGTTTCAGCCTAATTAAGTATAGTTATTTTTCAATGGTTACTGGAGAAGGCAAAGCAGAGTTTAGCCAGTAACCTGTAGCCCTTAGGTCCTTCTGTATATAAAGCGATAGCAAGAGCTTTATCTTTTCAGGTATATCATCTACCTTTTATGGCGATGCGATTGTTTGATCTGACATTAAATAAATCTATAAGGAATCAGATTTAACAACGAAAGGTATTATACTAATACTTTCCCCTCTTAATATCTACGAGCAGCAATGTGCCATTGTTCAAATGTTGTCGATTTCTTTTGAACATATCGAAGTTGCTTCTTCGTCTTCATCGCCCATGTTCAGCTTTTGATTCCTTGGAGTCAGATTAGAAACTCTCGATTCTCCAATAAAATTGACAAAACGGGTGGCTGTACTCCTAAAATAAATTATATTGCATCAAATGTAAAGTAGTAAAATATTTTAACATAGAATTCCACAGAAACGTGTATAATATTAAAAGGTGTGTATGAGAACGAATGAATAAGAAATTTGATAATTACATTAATGGGAAGATACATACCACATGGTTCAGTAGCTAATAAAAAGGGTCTGCTAGCTGCTGATTCCATTGGATAGCTCTGCTAGTACTCGGTAACACGGAATAAAGAGCTGAAAAATTTAACTTAATTAATACCAAGACATAATATATTGATTTTAAAATATTATTGAAGTAAAATAAATGATTTCACAAAAGAAAAAGATACATACACCGGGGTTCAAGAGTAAACAAAGAGGCTCTGCTAGCTGCTCATAATAATTAGAGAGCTCCGCTAGCACTAGATAACTCGGAACGGAGAGCTGTAAGAATATAATTAAATTAATATTGGGTATGTAATAGAGCCACAAGAATCTATATACATGTATATGAGAAATAAAACCTCGATAAAATGGACTAATTGGAGAGAATGGGTTAGAAAATAGGTTTAAAATAAACATTTTTTTCTTGTTCAAAATATGAACACTGTATTTAGATATAAATAAACAATGCAAAACTAAAAAAAAAATATTGTCTTCGAACACTCGTCGTGAAGTGATGTTGCTGTTTGATATCGATACGCTTTCAGTAATCCAGCTTTGAAATGTTTTGTTTGCACTCTTTCAAAAAACAACAATTTTTTTCAATCAACCCTCTAAATTTACGAAAATGCATACAATATAGTAGAACTTCGTTATCTGACGAGTAGTTGATAAATGTTATTAGATCATCGAGATGCGATCTTAACACTGAAAACTTAATTTTTTGCAGTGTTGTTTCTTCTTTGCTATCTTCGCTTTTATCCTCTCTTCTAAGGTTCCCTTTTTCTGCTATTTCACTTTCAATCATGATACAAGGAGAAGTACTTCTTGATGACTGCAACTACCCATTGTAAAACATCCTCCTCACCACTTCGGCATTGTTATGTATTGTCCTATAGAAATCAGGATATTCAAACCCTTCTAAATCTGTCATTGTATATATAAATTGCGTGTAACATAGTACAAAAAATAGCTAATAAAATAAGCATAATAAACATCAACAGATAATTAACTTACGTCGTATTTCGTTGCTAAAGAATACTCGTTTAGCAGAGGCAGGTTGAGGAAAGATCCAATTAGTGATAAATTTAAATCTAGTGCACTGATATTAAATAACATCCCTTTGTTCGTTCGTTCACAGGGAAAATGTATATCTCAAACATCAATTCTTGATTTGGATTCTCGAAACAAATTCGATTCTCGAAACTCAAAAACAAAAACCAAGATTCGTTTTGTTATATAATGCCTGATTGAAATCTTATCCATACACCCTGAAATAAAAAAGAAATTTGTAAAAACCATTACAATTAAAATATAATAACATAAATATGTAATATTTTGAATAATTTTAAAATTAACCGGAGAAAACAAGTGCGTAGTAAAATGGCCGTCTAAATTCGGTTGAATTCAAGATTAAATATACGAAGTTCTGAGTTACATACAAACTATAAATAATAATTAAAAAAAACATTAGTTTAACGTTACACAACATAATGAAAGTGATAATGCAGAAATGATAAACATCAGCAAATAATTTAAACTTACGTTTCTTGCACAATATATGTTTGGCAGTGAAACATTGATTCCTTTTGGATTGATATAGAATGCCTAGTTGAAATCTTACACCTGAAACAAAACAGAGATGATATAAACTAATAATATTTGTATAAACCATTTTATTTCAAATGATTCCAAAAAAAATACCCGTGATAATGGAATGGTCCGCAAGCACAGACTAACTAATTTATATAAAGACCGCCAACTGCCTCGATTTTTTATGGCTGGAAGTGATATTCGCCAGTGGCCGGAAGTGACGTAAACGGCTAGAAGTACTAAGCTCCCGGCTGGGCGTGACTTCGCCGCGGCTGAATGTCAAATCCACCCGCCGAAATATTTATCATTCATTTTTCAGGTTAAATGGTATTTATATTGAAATTTGTTGTATTACATAATTTCAAAATTATAATATTAATATTACGAAGAAGATATTTCACTATTTAAATTTATTTATTTCAGTGTAAACAAAAATAGAAAGGTCACGGCTAAAACGCGACATTTATAAAAAGAGTTCAGGCGATTAATAATGGTTACTCAACTCAGCCTTACAATGGTAATGGTAACTTTTTTGAAATTATTATCTCAAACTATGTATAAATATAAGGCTTTTCAACAAAAACAAAAACGATAGAATTTTCGAATTACTTTATTATATTTAAAATTCTAGAAAATACAATATTTTAAAAGGGCAGAAGGAGTGCTCACCACTTTCTGAAGTTATATTTCTTAACGGGGGTGCCAGCGCCCCTTTGTGGGCGTTTTGGAAGTCTGGCTAGGCGTTTTTAAATTTTTTGCATTTGGGGGGTGCTGCAGAAGTTCAAGGGAGCGTTGTGTCAAGTAAGAAAAACTACACTTTCATACGCAAAATTTAACTTTAATTTTGGCATAATACTCAATATTATCAAGTTCTTCATATGCGGATTTCTATTTTTCTATCGATAATTGTCTATAACCATAGTTTGTATATATTTATTTGAAATATTTGAACAACTTGTTGGTATCTCGTATTTTTCGTTCCCGTTTTGGTGTTTTTGTTAGTGTATTAGTGTGTCTCGTCATTTCTGGTCGCTTTTTGAACAATCTGACGTTTACGAGTCGACCCCCCCTGTCCGCAAGCCAACGGGAAAACGGCCATCTTGGTGAAGTTTTGTTTACCTACCGAAATCATATGTTTTGATGGTTGGGGAGGGGGTAAACCACAGTTGAAATGATAGAAGGTATTTTTAAACTCGTATTGTTCTGCGCATGACGTCATAATTTAGCCCATTCAGATCCTCGGATACGTCATTCGGTAAATAGCTACTGCGCAAGGTCTATCGAAAAATTTATTTTTTTCCCCTTCATACCCTTCTTACCGCAGGAATCAAAGATGGCCGCGAGATATCACAGGCTGGTCTCCACCTTAAAAAAATATTTTTTTATAATTCTCTTTATGTTTATCTATAAAAAATCTGAAATAACAATAATTTCATTTACAAAATTCGCTTGTCGAAATAAAGCATTTTAGCAAGTCGGCAACGTATCATTACACATATCCATGGTTGAGGAAAGTAGGTAGAAATTCCGATAAAGTAAGTAGGTAGAAATTGTTAGTTTTTCTTGCGATCAAAATAAAGATAATTTGATCTCCCTTATTTCTTTTTCAGATTCCAATAAGAATACCACACGTAATTTATTCAGTAATAAAACAGCGCGAAGATGCCTATTACAGTAAATTATTATGCCGTACAAATAATGTCGTATCTACAAATTATGAAAATATGAGGTTGAGCTCAACAAAAAAAGATCAAAGAATAGGCCAATTTTTTTATTTATTGAAAACATGAAAAGAAGAATAACTAGTCAAAAGCAACTTAGGGACTTGTGGTTGGTTTCATCAATTTTAATAAAAATATAAATACAATTTAAAGTTAAATATTTCAACTTACGTAGGCTTAGTGATGCTTGGTTATCATGCAGTACTTATAATCACGTCTAGAAATTCTCTAATTTTATTTGTTCTACAAGGTGCTTTGTAGTTCGAATTATTCGTAGCCGAACAACGAATTCCGTATGATGTCTCTACTTACGAGACGAAGTAAATGTATCAAAAAAACTCAAGCTCAATAACACCGAAAGGTGTTACCGAATTGTCACGCTTTACCTTTCAATCCGTCCAGTCTAATCTGAGTTCATTCATCGCAGCTATAGTTTATGTATAGCCGCCGCTAAAACTTTAAAAAACAAATTATGCAAAATATTCCTCAACTGAAATACACTGGAACCTCTCAAAACGAGTACTTCGCATAGCGACCAAAAAAAAGGTTGAAAAGTTGCTCCCTTAACGAGCGATGTTTCACATAACAAGTAACAGAGGAATGGCAAGCCCCTTTTTCACTACATTCTGCTCACTTCTGCTTTGAAAAAACTTTGGCCAGAGAGGGTTGTCAAATGTGATTTTGAAACAGTAACTGTAGAGTCTACAGTCAACGAGATTGTGTCATTAGCCAATATAATAGAACTCAAGGTGGAAGGTAAAACGATGATATTGAAGAGCTTGTGAAAGAGTACAGCCAAGTGCTGATCACCGAAGTGCTTATGTAATCGCATCGTGTTTCACAGCAAGAAATTATGGAGAAGAGTTTGTTAATGAAGGAGGAAGAAGTAGCAGAGCAACAATCTTCTAGCACAATAAGAGAAATGCTGAAAGCATGGGAAACCGTTGCATTGTATATAAAGAAGCATTACCCTAAATAAGGAGGTGGCTATTCGTGCTACAAATTTATTCCATGATAATGATGTGGCACATTTTCAAAAATTTGGAAGCGTCGGCAAAAACAAATGTCTTTTAACAGTTTTCTAATTAAAAGGGATTAATTATTTGTCATAAATTCATATTTTTACTTACGTTTTCTTTCAAATCTAAATAAAATTCCAAGTTTTACACTCCTTAAAAATTATAAGTTATAATTTATAAGTAATTTTATTTGAATATACATTTAAAAAATCATATAAAAATTGAGTTTTCATTCGGCCTGGTTATTAACGCATTATCGTATTTTACATTGATTTGTATGGGAAAAATGTTTCGCTTAGCGAGTAAGATGCTGGAACGAATTTAACTCGTTATGAGAGGTTCCACTGTATGAGTATTGTTTACCAGCCATTCGTTAACTTTATTATTTAATTCATTCAATCAATCCCATTATTTTAAAATAATGCCGCAACTATGTTACATAGGTTTAAGATTTATTAAGCAGGTACTTATTATTATTATTCCCTGATGGTAAGCATTTTTTTATATATGGTCAACATGTATTTGTTGATCATACATGGATATTCACAGATAGCAAACGGGCCCTTTGATGGCACCAAATTTGACTGGTTTTTTGTTGTTTTGATTGGCCATATTGATTCTTTTTATTCAGCCCAATAATCATTTCGAACAATATCTAATTAGGAGCAGCATAAATTTACATCCCACATGTCATCTGTATCGACACCCACTTTAGTTTTTATATAGTCCGAGAGTTGTGCATTATTCCCTTTGTTCAGCTCCATTGGACTGGTTGACTTACTGGAAAACTATGTATGACAAAAATTCTGGTTATTGTCAAGCAGATTTGATTTACTCAATATTGATGTACATATTGAGTTTTATAAATTAATTTTCAGTTTTAAGTAATTTATTTTCAAATGTCTTAATTTTTTACATGAAAATAATAATTCAGCAACAAATAGGCACATTTATGGCATATTTAGACGTGATTCATAATTGATATGAAAATTTGACATAGTAACAAAAATTCCATACTAAAACAGATTAGGCTGTTGTCACCCTCTGTGTCCTACCCTCATCCAGTTGAAATTATCACATTCTTCAATAAATTACCGGAGCTCAAAACACATGTATTAATTACTAGTCCGTAATTTCTGTTTGGGTAACAAGGCTGTGATGTAAATTCAACAAATTTTGGGTTAATTTGCTTTTGGACATTTTATAATATACTTATTGTAACTGCAGACAGTTGGTAGAATTCCATATTGAATTGTTGGGTAATATATCCAAAATTAAACAAAGTTTATTTGGTTGAATTCTACATTTATTTATGTATATTTTAATACGTGACGCGTTTCGTCTTCTTAGGACATTATCAAACACTCAAAGTGTTTGATAATGTCCTAAGAAGACGAAACGCGTCACGTATTAAAATATACATAAATAAATGTAGAATTCAACCAAATAAACTTTGTTTAATTTTGGATATATTACCCAACAATTCATTTTATAATACATAGTTGGTACAAGTGTGAAATAGTCACATAGGGGAATAAAACACACATAATTCAATATAGATTTCTTTATTATTTTTAACATTAATAATTCCATCAAAATGAGGTTAAAATAACCTCGAAGCTTAAGTATTTTACAAATTCATAATTGGAAAATAATAAAAATTAGCAAGATTAGCTGTTGGAAGTATGGAAAACATAAAAATAAAATAATTTAATTATTATAGCACTATCATAACGTGCATATTTTTACAGTGTGGATATTTACCTATACCCTCGACCATTAGTGATACAAACATACCGCAATAACGTAATATCATATATTTTAACAATTATAATGTATTAATAATCAAAATGCAGATAAAATTATATCAGTCTTAACTAACAACAACTAAAAACATAAATTAGCTCTCATACTTTAGTAATGTATTTACAGAAACCAGTAAGTAAATCAATCAGAAAGTATAATCACTAACACTTTCACTCTCTAATGTATTATTATGATGAACAGATGTTTCATGAAGGATGGAGTGGATGATGGATGCCAAATAAATTACAATTAATAAGGTGATGTTTTAATTATGTAATAATTTTATAGAGTAGTTATAAAAAGAATAACTATAAATATTTATAAATACAATTATGTGAAGTAATTCACAAAGGTACATTATATTATGTTTGACATAATAATTGAAAAAAATTCTCATAATTATATAAGTAAGAGATATTCCTCGGATGCCGTTTGCGGAGATAGCGGAATGACCATATTCCACTACCACCGATTGTACACTATACTCTTCTCGCCTCCCTACTGACCGAGTGATAACTTCCCTCTCAATTCTATGCTTCATTTTATAAATTATATTCTCCTTTAAGTGTGGATTATTATACACTGTAATGTATCGAGAATCTCTTATGTTCACGAGCAGCAAACCACCGTTGTACTGTACAAGATGTCTCTTTGTACTTAATACATATTAATTTTGCAATAAGTAACATGCGTTTATTATTATTACTATCTTACGAGTTTAAGGTAGTGACCAGCGAGTAAACACAAGACAGGACTATATTTTACATAAAATACTGTTGTAGCGGGGCGAGTGTCCGGTGTGAATTAGCTCTCTGAGAACATCTACTTTCAAGAAGCGTACATGCGGTTGATGTCTCCCTGATATCGCTCCTGAATGTCCTTGCGTTTAAGTTTGAATGCGGCAGTTACCAGTCCCATATCCGGAGACCAGACTTCGGAGCAGAGCTTCACAGCTGCGGGAACTTCAAACCTTTCCAGTTTACCTGAAAAGTTACAATAATACAGCATATTACAATAATATTACAATAATATTATAATATTACAATAATACATTGAGATATATTTGAGGTTATCGGTAACATTGAATATGAAGATAAAATAAAGGTTACAATTCAGCATAATATCTTCCACGTTATGATTTCTTACAAGAAACTAGTTTTTGATATTATTTATTGATTCGGCATTAACTTTGTGGAATGACAAGTGGATTAATTTTAAAAAAAAACTTGTAACATACCACTTAATGAGTTGTATTTCATTACACATGATTGGTTTTGAAAACTACAGATGTTTTCATCTACCGTTGAATAGTAAAACGAGCAATTTTTTTTTTCAGGTATATATAGAGGTTGGTATGGTAATACATAATAAATAGGGGGGAGGGGTGTTGGGGAACTTTTTTTTAAAAAGAGTCCCATTCTTTTTTGATCATCACAAATGAACACAACAAAGAAAAAAAATTGAATGGTTTTTAAGCTTTAGTAATAGGGATTTGAGGCCTAAAATTTGTTAATTTGAAAATCCCTTTATTTTGAGTTTGAATAACTTTGAAATGGAGGTATACTATTTTTCTAGCATCTAAAAATAACTTCTCGGGAGAGTATGAACAAAACTTATCATAAAAATTAGGCTGCTCAAAAAAAAACTCATAGTGACATCTGTGGACTTCTTCGCGTAATTTATTGAAGTTTTTAAACAATTTGTGTAATACTCACAACACAAATAAAATGTTGATAAAACACCTTTACTAAAATTTCTTTTAGCAAAACAGTTAGTTTAATAATTACTAAAACCCACTTTTGCATGCATTGATTGCGATTGCATTTTCACCAACAATATTAGTGGATTTTTGGTTTTTCTATATTGTGACCACATAGTAAAAATAACCTTCCACCACAAATAATTTGGTTGGCCAAGTTAAATAGTGCATAAACTAGGGATTTCTGGGCATTTGTGATGGCAGAATGTCAGTGTTGTACTCACATTTCTTGGCATGTTCAGCTAACTCCTTGATGACTGCCTTTTCTACGGCAGAACTCTGACACAACTGCTCGTAGTTAAGTGTGGAAAGTCCAATCTTGGTGGCTAATTCCTCAATCTGAGTTTGGTTCGGTACAACCAGAGCTACTGTGTACTGCTTCGTGGAGTCACCGTACACGCAGATATTCTCAACAATGGGACAAGTCTTCAACTCGGCTTCAACTTTACCTAAACTGACATACTCTCCGGCCTGAAGTTTCACTAAATCCTTCTTACGATCTGTAAATTAAATACATTTTTTAGATTAGCAAACATTTAATTCATAGCTCGGGAATGTTTATTATTGGATTTAACATAATATTAACACACCATGGACGGGAAAGTTATTTCTACCGGCTCGGTCGATTGATGCTTAAGGACAGGAAGGGTATTTTTTCATTTCAAAGACAGAAAAGAAGGAATTATATTATTTTGTTTTTTATATAAATATAATATACCAATCTCTTTATTAAGGTCTTAACTATAAGCACATAATTATAAAATCCCGTCGCCAGCGGTCCGCAGGCATAAAAAATACCCGTCCTTAATGTGTTAAGATTATGTTTGAATTTTGAGATTCTCTTAATCTGAATATTAGATTATTTATTATTTGCTTATTGAAATACAGCATTAAAGAGAGAGAAATTACCAATTATTTTAATACACCCATCATCGTGGATTTCTCCTATGTCACCAGTCTTGAACCAACGCTTTCCATTATACTCCATAAATTCTTCTTGGGTCTTTCCAGGTAATTTGTAATATCCTACTGAGACGGAATCACCTGAAATGAAACCAAATATTATATTTTTTAAATTGCCTACCGACGAGTAAAATACTATGTATTTTCTTAAATGTTTTTTGCAGTTACTTTGTGGCACATTTTATAAACTTCATAAAATGAAACAACTCTGTTTTTAACCACTTCTTTATTGGTACACTTTTTCTCCAACCGGTTTCGACAAGAACCTTGTCATCATCAACATAACATGTATTTTACTAAATTATAAATTAATTTTAAAACCTTACATTGCTAATTCGGTTACTTTTAAAATTGTTCTGATAATTGTCAAAGTTAGCAAAGTGACCGTTACACCACAGAGAAGATACATAAATGCATTCAAGAAATGAATTACCTCCGATGTAGATCTCTCCTTGTGGGAATGGCTTGTTGGTAACACGGTACTTTCCTTCCTCCCAGTTGACCAGCTTGATGTCGCACGTGGTGTTGGGCACCCCCACCCGGCCCGTGGAGCGGTCGTGGCAGTCCATCACCGTGGCCGAGGAGGTGGTCTCCGTCAGCCCGTAGCCCGACACGACGTCGCAGCACAGGCAGATCCTTATCTGCGTGTGCGTGTCGGGCGCCAGGGGCGCTCCGCCCGAGATCATGAGCCGCAGCTCTCCCCCGAGGAGGCTGGACACCTTGCTGAACACCAGGCGGTTCAGGAGCGGGGTGTCGTATCCCCTCTTCATCCACTTCTCTTTGTACACATACGCCCAGCGGAAGAAGGCGCCCGCAAATGGCCCACCCTTAGATACCTTTTCCGTTATTCCTTTGCATATCCTATCCATGATTAACTGGAATAAACAAAAAAAAAAGCATTTCAAATAATAGTCACGTAAATTGAATTTGAACGTATTAAAAACTTTCGATGGAAAAATGACACATTCTATTATTTAAAGATATATTAAATACAAGTTGCAAGTTTGTTATCGTTGCGACATTAACTTTTTAGCTCCCACAACCGAGTTGACACACCTGACATGTCTATGGTCGCAACGCTGGGCATACAAACACAGGTTAGGCGTTTTTGATGGCTGCTACAGACGGAGCCGGTATGCATATGGCGACTGTAATTTTTTTGTCTATTGTCTCTGGTCCATACATTAACATATGAATTTTAACACGCCGGGTGATTTCGTGTTGAAGTTCTCGTCATAAATGTGAAAGAGCGGTGTAATTTTAACCAATTAGTAGTCCTCGTCATCCCAAAATAGTAATGCCAAGCATTGACATAGTAATACCGACATTCAATTCAATTCAATTTATTTATTTATTTATAATTAACATACAAATTACAAACTAACATAACAGTTTGAGTAAGGTACTTTAAATGGCCTAGATAAAACATGGTTCTAGCAGAGGAATCTCAAGGTGTCGGCTATTTCAAATAAGATTATAGAGATTTTGGAATAACGCTTTAATGATTTTGGTAGAATTGCTGCTAGAATGTGGTTTGTAATTCTAGTAAGAAATGTAAATGAAACATAAAAATGAACCAGAAAGACTTTAAAATGAGAGATTTGAAAACTTACGGGAACAGTGGTGAGGCATGTCGGTTTCAGAACTGTGGCGTCTCCCTTAGTGCCTCGCTTTATCTTACTGGAACTGTCTATCATTGTCAGAGGTGTAGAATAGCCAATAGGAACACCTAAAATAATTAAACAATAAATAGAGATAGAGAAAAAATATTACGAATACCTTAAATCCAATCGCATTACTAAGCCTACAACAATGCACACTGCTCACAATATTTATGAGTTGCTGGTTAAAATCTTAACACTATCTGCGGGAAGGGTAATTTTACCGTTTCACTCGACTGGTGGTGTTGGGCGGGAAGGGTAATTTTACCTTTTCACTCGACTCATCGTAAATTGCGTGTAAGTTATTTTTTACGCATGACTTTTGCGGCATCTTTTGATCTCATATTGATGTATACAGTATGGTTAGAAGTTATCACTTCTTTTCAGAGATCTCTATTACGAGCGCAAATCCGCCCGCAGATAGTGTGTTAATTACTTATAAAAAAGTATTCAGATTGTAATAATATCATCATCCTGCTACTTAGTGGTCGGTGCTGAAGGTCCCATTCTTGAAGGTTCGATTCTCAGGGGAGTCAAAACAAAAGTGATTATTTTAATAATGATTTAATGTCACATGAAGCGCAGGACCGATTACCTTGCCTTCATCTAATGTATGTTCGAGACAACAATGCATCGATGCGGTGCAGTGCCCTATGCCCTATGATGAGGGTTAAAAAAGGAGAATAATGATTTTTGACTAAGGCCGTGACTCATTCTTTGATAAATTATATGGTAATCGCGCACTTTCGCTGCCATATGCATGATAAGACTTAGGGAGCAACGCTCTGATTGGGTTAATAATAAGTCATCATCATCATTATCAAAATCTTATCCGCACCTCAATAGTACATAGGGCACTGCATCATATAAATGCAGTTTAATCTTGATCGTTAATACATGAACGAAAGGTGATCAGCCCTCCGCTTCGGTTTCCAGTTCAGGGTAATATTGAATAAATACTAGAGTGAAAAAATCACTTACATTTATTTTATTCGAATCGAACCCGGTACCTCCAGAACAGTGGCCGAGCGTGCTGACCATTACACCACCGGAGGCGTACATAGTAAGTACATGATCTAAACATTGGAAATGGATTTTATTTACCAGTGAGTAAGCATAAGCTTTCGGCCAGAAGTTCAAACACGTGAGCCAAAGGAAGGAAACCTATCAGGATGTCGTCTGGCATTATGGGGACCACGTCCGCAAACGCCTTCATCGTGGCCAGCAGGTTCTGGTGGGACAAGATCACTCCTTTGGGAATCCCGGTGGATCCCGACGTGTACATGATGATGGCTGTGTCCGTAGGACTCGGGGGTACATCGGCTGCGAGTTCAAAATATACTTAAAAATTTTGCATCAAAAATATATGAAATTATTTGCATGGATTATGTCAGAGAAAATAAAAATTGATTTTTAATAAAAAACAAATAAGACTCACTCCATACCAAAAAAAATATTTATTTTTAATTTACTTTGTTTATAAAAAAAAAAATGTAAAACGAACTCCCTCTCTTAACACAAGTATCTACTTTATTAGAGAGGTAGAAACGTTATATTTAAAATGTATTGTATATTTACCAAATATTTTTCATTATTTAAATATGTATTTTGTAAAAAAATAATTGTTATTTGTAACATGAACTTTATAATGAACTTGTTAGAATTTGACACTATGGAAAAGCTGATGACGGGATTTATTAGACCCACAGAGTCCATATATCTTTTTTAATTACCTAACTTGTGACTGAAATCTAGCTACGGCTCATGCAACCCAGCTTATCATGAACCTACTTAGTCTTCAACTTTTTAAGTTCTATAGCCTATGCCTACTCGTGAGTGGATTTACTCTTATGTTTATAATTTCATGTAATTCATGAGTGGAAATTCTAGGCAAAAACACTCGCTTCCCAGAGTCTAAATAAGTTGTAAGAAAGCTTTATTACCATCTTAATCTCTGATACAAATAGACCGGTAGCGGCTGATATTAGCCGATAAGCAGATTTTCAGGCTCCGGTAGGAGTCTCAGTCAACCAGCCGCCGACTGAATTCATGTAAAATGTGAAAATGTTCAACCCCGACCCCTTGCTACACATTTCTTTACAAAACATGCAGTCTGCAGTCAAATATTGTAAACGGTATTTTTAATTTATTTCATCCACGTTTTGTTTACAATAATGCCTTAAACTGTTGATACCCGTGGAAGAAAAATGGTTGAAACATTGTGAATAATTGGAGTCTTTTGTCCGTTTAAAAACTTCGCCATCTTTACTATAAAAATAACACAAGCTTAACCTTGAACCAACTACACGTAATTGTCAAAATTTAAAATAATTATTGTAATATCCTAAATACAAGTACCGTAGAACGGGGCTACTTGAACTTTGGTATGTTACTCGAGCCCAGTGCAAAAAAAATATTTAAATCTGTATTTGGTCTACAATAATGAACGTGTCGTGACAAGTAACACATCAAAGTTCAAGTAGCCCCGTTCTATGGTACTTTTAATTTTTAACCACACAGATTTTATTTATAAATATTTGATGATATCACTTACTGATGGTGGATTTTTGACCCAATTTGAGAACATCCGAGTATGAAATGATCTTGATTCCATCCTTGAACCCCTTGGTGTCGGTCGGCATGATCTGATCTTCAATGTAGATGAGTGTCTTGACCCGGGGTGTGTTGGGAAGGATGTTCCTGAACTTGGGGAGCAGATCGTGAGTGGTGATGACAGTTGTCACCTCTGTCTCGTTCACTCCGTGGGCTATGGCTTCATCTCCCAATGTCGCATAGATGGTGACAACTGAAAGAATAGACATCTCGATTGAACAACCAGAAAAAGCGAAAATCAAATACATAAGGTGTTTAAAGAATAAACAAACTCAAAAACAATTTTAATGTTTAATTTAAATAAATACTGAAACATTGTACACAGCTGTGTATACTTCAGTATAAACTGTGGTTTGTTTGATATTTATCAAATGTAAGCAGGAAAGAACAGTAATAATTAATACTATCATTTATTATTGGATAACGTAGATTTTAACCCTTTCCACTCTGACCATTTTTTCTCATAACCGATCAGCTACTCTGATCCAAAAAATGTAACGTTTTTCTACCATTAAAATGAATATTTTGGTTCCCTAATTTTGGGACACTCTGTCTGGCAATTCGTATGATCATGTTAATTAAGATTAACTGTATTTATCTGAAATATTTTTTAGTAGAATATACTTGGGTGATAGAGAAATCAGTGATTAAATTTATACCTGCACCGGGCCAGACATTGTGGCCCACGGAGCTGCCTACTAGAATCATACGGGCCAGA
Organism: Brachycentrus maculatus; assembly: GCF_059751285.1. Taxonomy (NCBI): domain Eukaryota; kingdom Metazoa; phylum Arthropoda; class Insecta; order Trichoptera; family Brachycentridae; genus Brachycentrus; species Brachycentrus maculatus. Next base: position 1,693,894 of record NW_028281014.1, read on the forward strand.
ATGTCTGGCCTACAGAGTGGTAAGAGTTAAAGTTTTTTTTTCAATATAAAATGGTTTCAATATTTTTATTTTACTGTCATAGATGGCAATACTGTTATATTTATATAATGTACAAATGAGGATTTATAAAGCTGAATGATTCATAATTAAATAAGTTATATGATAATCTAGATCAGTGTTCCGCAAAGTGTGCGCCGCGGCACACTGGTGCGCTGTGGTGATTAGTTGGTGTGCCGCGGAAAAAGTCACTTACCCATAAACGAGCGAGAAGAATTCATGGAGCTAAAAACTGATCGTCCGCCTCCGTAGTGTAATGGTCAGCACGCTCGGCTACCGTTCTGGAGGTCCCGGGTTCGATTTCCAAGGGGGGTAAAATAAATAGAAGTGATTTTTTCACTCTCATATTTGTTCAATATTATCCTGGACTGGTACCTGAAGCGGAGGGCTGATCACCTTTCCTTCATGTGTAAACGATCAAGATAACGCTGCGTTTATATGACGCAGCGCCCTATGCACCATTGGGGTGCGGATAAGGGTTTTATTATTATTATTAAAAACTGATCAGACATTAAAACTGAAATTTTCCAAAACAGAGCTAGCACATTTTTGGCTGCATATAAAAAATGAATATCAACTGCTTTCAAAGTGTGCTATTGAAATTCTTTTTCGATTTTCGACCCTAACTGCTTTTTAAAAAAATAAGAGAACGCCTGTGGACGATTAAAGTAGAGATGAGAGCGGCCTTATCAACAATTGCTCAAAATTTTGATCGCCTGTGCTCATTTAAGCAGGCTTACATTGTGCGTTAAAAATCATATGTAATATATGTTTTCGCATTATATTAATTTTAATAATTAATCAATATTCAATAAACTTGGTTTTTATCTTTGGTGTACCTCTAAAATTTTTTGATTTGGCAGATGTACCTTTAACAGAAAAAGTTTGCGGAACACTGATCTAGATGATAGAATAAAAATAAAGTCCATCCGTAAAACAAAAAAGTTACCATTCAGCTCAAAAAGAGGTAGCCCGGCATGAAACCAGAGATTTGTTTTTATGTTTGTAATTACTAATGATGATTAGTAATTAACAATCAATTACTTGTAATTTTAACATGGATTACTAATAAAACAACTTAATTGAGTACACTTGATTCATTTCATCGCTAAAATAGTAATTCAGTACTGAACCTGGAATACTCTGCCTGAAGCAGCCATGAGCGGCAATCATCCACTCAGCGCGCGTCTCCGCGAAGATGACAATATTCTCCCGAGGCTTGTTTCCCAATTCCCTTAGACCGGTACCAAAGAATCCGGCCAGTCGCTCCACATCGGCGAATGTCTTCCACTGGTATTCACCCATATTGTACTGTAACATAAATATTATATATATTTGTCTTGTAATAATAATATACACATTATATTTATTCTTAAATATAATCTTGATCTTTTGAACTCCATTTATTTTCACTTTACAACCAAACCACTTAATCCCATTTATTTTTACATACAACCAAAATTTGTAAATTATCCAAAATTATTATGTCAATAATAATTAGCAGAGGAAGACCGAGAAAAACATGGCACGATCAGGTATGCCATATACTTGAAAGTGGTCAGGTTAGGAGTCGTAACAATCGGCGGGTATGTATGAGGAGATGCATGAACGTGGAAGAGGCGAAGAATGTTTGCAAGGACAGAGTGGTGTGGCGCTCTATTCTCTCTGCCTACCCCTGCGGAGAAGCGGCGTGATGGTTAGTTAGTTAGTTTTTTTATAATAATAATTATGGATAATTGAATCAAAGTCATTTTTGTACAACACTACCTCAAGGGCACTTCGATTAAATTGGAGAATGAAAGAACAATAATTAAATTACAAAAAAAACAGTAAAAAATTATGATTTGGTAAAAAAAAGTTTTTTTAAAGGTTATCAAACTCCATACTTCTAACTGCTGATGGAGAAGCATCCCAAGCAATAGCCAAGACTTGCTCTCCAAATTTGGCACAAAGCAACTGTCACAAATTTGTCACGATTGTCACAAATTCGGCACAAAGCTGATTGATCAAAGCATGAGACGTCTATCGGCATTTTTGTCTAGAATACGCAGCTGTTTTCGATACTATGGTGCCGAAGGAAACATTTATTTATACATGAGCAGACAGAGTACTCTACCCTTTAGGGTAAGTGTAACCAGTGCAGTTCAGGAAATAGTTTAATGATGCGACATGGCACATTTTATGCTATTACTGAATCATGAGAAAAAAAAAATGTTTTCATGTGTGTTTTTGCAGAATATTATAAAAAGGTCGAATTGGCATTTCTTTTGTTAGTATGTAATAGGAGTATTATATGAGAGATTGTATGCCCCCCAGGTGTAATAGTTAATGCGTTTGACTACCAAACTGATTTTTCACTTATATTTGTTAATATAATATATTCGAACTTTTATTTTAATACCCTGGGCAGGTACCTTGAGGGCAAGACTGATCATCTTACTTTTATGTAATTAACAATCAAGATAAAGTGAGTGCTCTATGCACCATTAGGTGCGGATAAGGGTTGTAAGAATTATCATGTTGAATATACGTAATGTGTATAGTAGCATTTTAAAATAAAAATATTATAAATCATGCCCATACTCGGATATAAGTTTTAATTACTATTGTAATCACTGCACTTTCAATGTCACAGTAAATCATGCAATTTTTATGTTTCAGATTGTATAAAAAGAATCGCAGTAATTCTCAACTAGAGGCCAGATGTCGCATTGTAGGTATGCGATAAGGTCATAAAAATGCATTGCAACAGCGCTAATGTTAAACTGACATTAGCTTAGTTGTGACTATTTTTCAAATCTATGTAACTATATTTTATTCCATCCAAAAGATGAAAATAATATACGTAAACTAACTATCACAATTCCAAACTTTCTCGAAATAATCCATTTAATAATTCTTGAGAAATAATTATACTATTTGTCATCTAAGTTTTAAGATAATAATGTATAATATCGTAAGATATCATAGAATAATAAAATAAAATATAAAATGGTAAATTTTATTAAAATCAATGGCAATAATACGTGACTTCTTTAAAAAATAAATAAATATTGCTTTTTTTTACTATAATAAAAGCTGATCAAATGAAGATATTACTACACAGTGGATTACCTTTTTTACTAAAACCAATGTCATAAAAATGAATCAAATTTCAAGGTTATTTTTTGACATCTCATCAAAGATGAAGAAGAATATGGAAGTCTGGGCATTTACGGGGCTGACGACCATCATAGGCTGGTTTAAGTGATCACTTATGTTGGCAGGCACAAAAAAGAGTGGTAATAAAAATGAGGTAATAATAAAAAAATGAGGTAATAATAAGTAATAATAAAAAAAAAGAAGGATGAAAGTAGACTGAATGCAGTCGAAATGCGATCTCTCAGAAGAATGTGCGACAAAACGATGTATGATAGATGTACGAATAGTGAAATAAGGAAGGAATGCAAAGCTGAGATAAGCATTATCGATAAAATTAAGAAAGGTGTGTTGAGATGGTTTGGACATGTAGAATGAATGAGTGAGGAAAGAACGGTAAAACAAATTTATGAGGCGAATGTTAGCGGGAAAGAAGCAGAGGAAGACCGAGAAAAACTTGGCATGATCAGGTATGCCAAATACTTGAGAGTGGTCAGGTTAGGAGTCGTAACAATCGGCGGGTATGTATGAGGAGATGCATGAACGTGGAAGAGGCGAAGAATGTTTGCAAGGATAGAGTGGTGTGGCGCTCTATTCTCTCTGCCTACCCCTGCAGGGAAGCGGCGTGATGGTTAGTTAGTTAATAATAAAAAATTGAACTTGGCTGATATTGTATTTTTGGTCGCTGGTAATACAATTTTTTTTAACAAATCTTGCATATCTTAGAGTTCTCCACATTCAACAAAATATTCAAAAATAGAGACAGAGCGACACATCGGTCTCAAAAAAGTAGTAAAGTTGATTGTTCAATTCTTTACATTTTTACTAGAACGTATATCATATGATATTCTAAAAACATTTGACATTCAACATGTTGCTCAAACACGAAGTGTCACATCTGAAGATTTCAAGTGCCCTTTGAATTAAATTAATCACGTTAGTATATTATTTCAATATGCGTAATAAGATGGAAAAAATTATTGACAATATGTTAATGTACATTAACAAAATACTAAAATACTACTAATGTACATTAACAAAATACTAAAATACTACTAATGTACATTAACAAAGAACAAAGGAACAAAATCGTAATGCTCCAATTAGAAAATTGAATAATTTAATTTCGGGGATTTTTTGAAAATATTCTAGGGAAACAAGGGAAGATTTTGACAATTCAAATGTACTCGCACTTCTTTTTTATGGCTTTTCACCTTTCTAGAGTGTTCTAGCCAGTATCGAGTATATATTTTTATTTACATTTGAATTTAAAATATTAATATTCACGTTCGTGGGGTTAGTTTCATTAGTAATGTTAGTTTGATTAGTAAGTTATTTTATATTTATCATACACCTTTAGAATGTTAAAATGACTTCTAATTTACTACAAATTAGCATAAATTATTTTATTTTCCTTATTTTTATAAAATAATATGTATAAAAAACTTAATTTAAATAAAAAAACATGTCATTCAAAAACATGTAAAACGGTTTTTTGTCTCATCAAAAAAACAGTACTTTAGATTTAACATGTATTCATACAAACCATGATGGAGAAAAGCAGCGCACTAATGAAGTGATTTAAGAATATTTTACCTTCTTGAAGATCCTGCCGTTAGGCTGCACCTCGTCCTCCTCGTTGAGGATCTGTCGCGTGCCGAGACAGCGGCGCTGGTTGTGCGTGCGTGCCGCGGTACGCAGCATGCGGTCCATGGTGTCCACGCCCTCGCGCACCAGCCACACTGTGGTCTCACTGGGCGGCGCCAGGGCCCGCACCACAATGGACGCGTCATCCTTCTCCACCACCTTGGCCTGCCAAAGGGAATCAATTATGTACACAAATATTATGGCAAAACTCAAACGGCAGTGGACAGGACATATTGCAAGACAGGACCCCAAGAACAAAAGAGTTTTTTTTTCAAGAACATCTACATACATACTTGAATAAACATGTTTGTGTTTCAACTTTATTCTTTAAGAGTGTGAATTTTTATTAACTTGCAAACACTTGCTTATTTAATAAATAAAATAAAAACAAAATAAATAAAAAGTTGTATTGCTACTAAATGTAATTTAAAAAAAGTTTATTAAGTACAGATTGAAAAGTCAGTTGATATTGGGTTTTCATAATCCTGTAGTTGTGACATACAGATAATTGCGTGTAAACTTGACAAAATATTTTTATTTCCAAATGATTATTTCAAATGTTATAAATCGCTTTTGTAAGTAAGACCTCATATATCCAGTCATTTTAAATACATTTTTACATGTCACATGTCCCATATAAAGCCATAATTTCAATCCCACTCTTTTACAGCAAGATGTGTGTCGACGTAATAATTTCCAAAAAGAAATATTTTGGAATAAAGTGATGTGATCTTTGTTTATGAATATGTTTTAGTTATGACCTATTAACTATAAACATTTGTTATCAGCGTACTTTAATACATCAGTGGCCTGATGTGCTAAACACATTCACTCGTGATTTGTTTACAAGAAAAACACCAATTACACATTATTGGGTGCAAAATACGCATTACAGACATCACATTACAAATCAATGCTGTGAAATGAAATAACAGCTTTCATTCTTAAAAGAAAGAAAAAACAAAAGAACTTGATTCCTTCTTAAAATCTGTTCAAATAAAGTTTTGAAACAATTATGGACTTAAATCGAGATTTAAAATATAAACCATTTTTAAAGACTAAAACTTTTTTTTGCCGCATTTTAAAACAAGTTATCTTTTGTTATTGTAGAAAATTTTGTTAAAGAATGAACGAAACATTGTTTTTGAACACCTCTTTTGTAATCATCCTATCAGAGTATCCTTGATAAAGGCAAGGTGTTTCCAAAACCAGATGGATAATTATTTTTATAAAATTAAGGTGCATGAAAAATCACATTTTTATTGTATTTTTATCCCAACATCAATATTTTAATACTTTTTAAGACTACATACAAGTTTTGTGTTTATGCCTAGCAGCTACTAAAGCGCAGTAAGAACAAGTAATATGAGTTAAAAGAGGTGTGTAAAGAACTTTACAGATAAGTATAGAGAGGTGATAGTATTTTAAGTTTTGCAATCTACTATTATGAACTCTTGCTATGCACTCTTGAACATAAGCTATTAGTGCACTTTAATGGCTGTGCGGCAGTGTACTTGTCCGTTACGATTTTGCAATGCTGAGAAGATATAATAAGAGTTGCGACTGACCTTCACCCTGCGTGACATGGCCCGTTTCTGCCATGGCCTCTGCAGCACCAAGTGGACAGGGAAAGTGATCAAATCACAGAAGAAGACGATAGCCTTGATGGCTCCGATAGCAGTCGACACCCAAAAATTTTCTACACTGAAAATCAAAGAGAACAAACAATTTTAAAACATATCTAAACATCGGAAGTGTAATGGCAAAGGGGTATATCTGTCAAATTATTCGTTTTCTAAGTTTGTTCCACATAATGTCTAAAATAGTGTATTCCATAATCTGGCAAAAGGATATAGTTGTAATTCCAATACTTATTTAGTTTTATTAAGATATTTATATATATACATATATATTTATATATATATATATATATATATATATATATATATATATATATATATATATATATATATATATATATATATGTATATATATATATGTATATATATATGTATATATATATATATATATATATATATATATATATATATATATATATATATATATATATATATATATATATATATATATATAAATACATAAAACAAATGAGTTATTTAATTTCACAAGTTTGTTTTTGTTCTCCTGTAAAATTTGGTCTGAGACAAATATACCCCTTTACACTACTGACATATCTAAACATCATCACAGCTAACAAACAAGTCTTTTGACTGATTATATTATATAATGATTGAGCGTGTTTCTGATGAATTAAAATAATATCAAATAGGCAAGTAATACAATAAAATCTCTTCGTCCTAAATGAAAATCTCTTAAGCCGCTATATTGAAAAGATATATCCGCTTGGAATTTAAAGTATATGGGTTCTGAGCATCGGCAAACTACTACAGGAAATGGTGGGTTTAAAAGGACTAGATTATATTAAATTAAATGGAATAGAAGGATCTGCTTAATCTTTTTATTTTTAATAAACCGCCAAACTTTTAGCATGTTTTATGCATGTGGTATTTTGTTTACCAATGCTATGCATGTTGTGTCAGATTATATAAGATAATAAGAGTCACATTATAGCTAGGAGGTTAAGTTGTAATCCACATTTCTTAAAAGTCTAATCCAACTAATCTGACACTTTAAATGTCCGGAAATCCCGCATTATCCAGTAATGCAAAATACAATGGCTAAAAGTAAATCAATTATAATGACATGTTTACTAAGAATTGTCAGCTTATTTTTTTTAAATAACACTAGCAGTTGATATCATCGCAAATAATTGGCATCAATAAATGTTGATAAAACATTAATTCATTAAATTCCAATTATATACCATATTTATAGAGCATCATTTCAAACTAATTGTTTACTTAAAGATAATAATGTTTCACTTCTGAAATCAACAGTTTTAAAAGCGCGTAAATAAAACATTGAAGTAATGCAATTAAAATCAGAAATCCATATGTTGCAGTAAATTATCACAACCTAGTTATGGACCAATTGACTGCGTCAACAAACAAGGTTCCATATTATTAATCAAACAGCTTTTTCTGCAAATAAATTAAAACAAGTTAAGGCAACCTGCTCACACGGCCAAAATACTAGTTTAAAATATGCAAAGCATCTTGAACGGTCTTAGCGAAAAATACAATAAAAACTGCTACATTTGAAAGCAGACAAGCATAATCCTAACACTTATAGAATTATGTAAGTTATTGATCTGCAATTGTCACACAAATTACACATAGCAAATATCGCTCACTCTTTTCAACAACGCCATATATGAAAAATCGTCAATTTTCAGTTGTGCATGTTTTCGGAACGCCCAGAAAATGTACTATATCCCAGCAAAAGCAGCATATTTGTAACTTAATATTTACCCGCTACAGGACAGAAAGTGTTGTTTTTGTATTTTGAAGAAAAGGTATTGTTTAAGTATTTTTTTCAATATACTTAATATTTTTCAAATGGAGAAAAAAACATTCAGGTTTTACCTAAAAAGATCTGTTGCACAGTAGAAAGTTCAATAAGTGGCTTGATATTTATTTTTAATACATTTTATTATATTCTTAAACTTTCAAAACAATCTATGAAAAATCAAGTTTTTTTTATATGTGATGTTGTTGAAAGGAGTGAGCGATATATTGTTTGTGGATATTGTAGTACACACAAAGTGAATATTACACAGAGTAATATAAGTATATTTTTTATAGTTGGAGATGACATTCAAACAACTTGTTATGCAAAATGAACTGCGGACCAGTGACCATAGTAGACCATTAAGGTAAAGAATTATGTGGTTGCAATTTTATAAGACCTTGAAGCAATGATGTAAATTATCGCAGCAAAGCAAACGGATATTATGAGATCTTACAGAAACTTTCAACTGCAATACTTAACAATTCTTGGTGAAAATGTAGTATATCATTCAAAACAAAGAAGTGTAAAGAATTACAATCCCATATCTGACAATAAAGAATTGAGTAATTACTCTTGGCTAACTAACAAACTAACCATCACGCCGCTTCGCCGCAGGGGTAGGCAGAGAGAATCGAACGCCACACCACTCTGTCTTTGCAAACATTCTTTGCCTCTTCTACATTCATGCATCTCCTCATACATACCCGACGACTATTACGACTCCTGACCCGGCCGCTTTCAAGTATTTGACATACCTGATTGTGCCAAGTTTTCCTCGGTCGTCCTCTGCTTCTTTTTCCAACTACATTCGCCTCATAAATTTGTTTAACCGTTCTTTCTTCACTCATACGCTCCACATGTCCAAACCATCTCAACACACCTTTCTTAATTTTATCGATAATGCTTATCTCAGCCTTACATTCTTTCCTTATTTCATCCTTCGAACATCTATCAAACATCGTTTTGCCACACATTCGTCTGAGGGATCGCATTTCGACTGCATTCAGTCTGCTTTCATCCTTCTTTTGCCAACTCCATGCTTCGCTTCCATACATAAGGGTTGGAACCAGAACTCCATTGTGTACTGCCAGTTTAGCTTCCGCTGATAGATTTTTATTTGCTAAAACTGATTTTAGTGCACCATTCACTCTGTTCCCAGCATTCACTCTCCTTACTCTTGGTCAATAAGTTTTTTTGTGAACTAATTTATATCCCGAGAGTGAGTTTTAGTTATTTACCTCATGTTAACATTTAATTATAAATAATAATAAAAAACGAAATTGTTATTATAATTATAACTGATCCCAAAATTAATATTATCAATATTTTTTTACGATTATCAAATTGTATTTGAATATATTTAAAAAATATATTTTTTCATAATATATTTTTTAAAATCTTAAATATTTATTATATTTGAAGCAGATAGTAGTTACTTTAAAATAAGCTCAAATCCCTTTTTTATTCACATGATTTTTTTCTACTTATTATGGTTTTTGCTCCACTTGAGGAGTTATGAAGAGTTTTTATTCAACATAGATGAAGAGGATATGAATGTTTGGGCATTTACAGGGCTTATTACAGTCTATGATAGATCGCAAGCCGTGTAAATGCCCAGACTTCCATACTCTTCTTCATCTATGTTGAGACTGGCGCCACAGCACAGTCGGGTAGACGCTCGACTGCAAATCTGACGCCGTGGGTTCCGATTCCTGCCGATTGAAAAATATATATATATATTTTTTTTAATGGTTCTGGGTGTTTGTGATGCATTTTTTTCAAATTTACCTTCTCTATACTTACTATCCTACCTGCAGACAAGTCTCTGAAGTAGAAACTAAACGGATTTTTCCTTTAAAAAAATATATATAGATAAAAAAATATTTTCATTAATCGATTCGGCAGTCACTTTGTGGTAAAATCTATACATTTTGATTAATGTTTTACTTAGTAAATACCACTATTTCTTAAAATAACACGTGTTTCGATGCATTTCCGCGTCATTTTCATACGGTGTTTGAAAATGATGCGGAATGCATCGAAATACGTGTCACAGTAGATTTTAAGAAATAGTGGTATTTACTAAGTAAATCATAAATTTAAAAAAATCTTTATTGAATTCCTTTTCTTTTTTTAATAACACTTTCGGCAATTTGTAATCGTCGATTTTTTCGCTACTTTGGTTCTGAATACTAAATTGTCACAAATTCAAAACTTGGTTTAAAAATATATTTGACTTTTTTCTTCAAAAAAATTTTTTTTTGCACATCCAGCCGAGCCCGGGCTACGTCCCAGGTCCCAGGTACCAGTAATTTTTTCCAGCACTGGCTTCAATTATATCATTATGAATATGTGATACAATACGCTTACAGTAATACTAAATAACTTAAATAAAATTTATTCCAAGAATAGAATCTGTTTATTGATCTAATTGAATTGGCCAACTGCTCAAACAAGTCTGTATTTTATATTTACATTAGATCACAATAATGCAAGAGCCCACATTCAATTTTCGATCATTATTATTGTTACGATTACGAGGTAAACTGTTTTAAAATTGTAAAAAAATGCACAATTCGTTAATATAAAATTAAACGTACACAAATATACATATTGTGGTGCGCTGTCCATGATTCCCGAGGGAATAAAAAAATCACTGTCGTAAATTTTTTAAGTAAATCGACGAGATACTACGGATCAAAGGGGTATAAGTATCTGTCAAACTTTTCATTTTCTAAATTTGTTCCACAAAATGTCTAAAGTAGTGTATTCCATAATCTGGCAAAAGGATATAGCTGTAGTTGCAATACTTATTTAGTGTTTTATTTATTTT